>NC_088216.1:22312361-22372361 GCF_036934945.1 Oncorhynchus masou masou
ATAAGATCTGTCAGTCTTCTTTAATATCGTGCGGAGTCGCCAGGCGGATTATTGTTAAGAAACGGCGTATTGTCTCCGGCAATGCAACAGAGAATGTCACTTCCATGCCTATGGGGCTACAGTGAAATGTGTTGGTGTGGAGGGATATCTCAAAATATGTCACGGAAACAGTATGCAGGTTTTAGTGGACGGAATGACTTTGGGACATAACTTGTTTCTCCGTAATAAAGTACAGTACCTATTGTAAGGCCCAAGGTTCAGTCATGTTTGACTGTTTCAAACGTATTTAAGTAACTTGTTTAATCGAATCAACTGAATTACTGAAATTCTTGATTGACACATATTAGTATCAAAACAGTGTCAAAACACACGTTTGAGGTTGACTGTTGCAGGAACCTAGTATTGTAGAGACTAAAACCACAAAGGCCCTACATCGTCCTCTTTCCTTTTCCCACTAGGCCTACACTAGATACATGTGGCTGTAATTCTTCACCAAATATACCAAGACAGCTTTAAATTGCAGTTCCGATCATAATAGAGTGTTTATTGTTTGTTACAATAGTGTAATGCAGAACAGCTGTTCCAACCGGGAAACATATTTTCATACATTTGCTTGAAAGGATGACATTTTCCATTAATCAGTGACCGCGCTGAATTAGCGGTTTTAAAATCCCCGTTCGTTGAATCAGCGTATCTGTGTCGGGTGGGTGGGGGGTGGGGGGGTTGTATGTGTGTGTTGAATCGGTGTGTATACTTCTCTTCACTTTGGCTGGTGGATGGCGATGCGAGTTGGCCCTCTGTGTGATTGTGACTGCACCTCCTCATTTGGCCTCTCCTTCTTCCTCCTCGTCCTCCTCCTACTCCTCTCCTTTATCACTCTATCTATCTCTATTACTAATCTCTCCCCTGGTTTGATCCCCTCCTTCATCCACGCTTCGGATCGTCATTGAAACTGGAAGGGAAACGATGTGCCTTGTGAAAGCCAACAATGGCATTTGTCCCATCGAGAGGATTGCCTTGGATGCAACAACAAGCAACAGCATCCAGTCACTGTTTCTAATAGTTATTTAACAACAGCTTTTTTAATTAGGCCCTGGAAAGGCCACCAAAAGATTTGTCAAGGGCCCCATCTGGCCCAGGCCCCCAATGGGAAAAAGAAACAGTAGCAAGAGGCAGAGAGACAGATTGAGACATTTCTTCAGGGTATGGTTCTATTCCCAGTGCACTAATTGGTAGGAGCTGATGTGTGTATCAGGTCTTCGCTGCAGGATGCACACAAACACACAGGGAGACGTCTCATCCCTCTCTGTCTGTCTGTCTGTCTGTCTGTCTGTCTGTCTGTCTGTCTGTCTGTCTCTCTCTCTCTCTCTCTCTCTCTCTCTGCCTGAGGGAAGGAGGGAAGAACATGAGAGAGAGAGAAGGAGTCACCGTAAACGAGTTGAAGCGGCCTCCCACTTAAGGGCAGTGAAGACGGTCTCAAAGTGTCATGAGGACTTGGGGGTGATTCAGGAGGGTACTCCCATGTCCTGTTGTCCTGTTTTGATGTAAACCAGTCACTTTTTCAAGGACAGAGTCGGATTGAAAAGTGTGTGTGTAGTGTGCGTGGCGGGGGGGGGGGGGGGGTAAATGTGTGCTTGTTGGTGTGAGGCTGAGTATGTGTATGTGTGTATGTGTGGATTCTACAGACTAAAATACAACCTGTCAACAGTCGAGACAGAGTGAGTATCTGGGAACTGTATGACAACTGAAAACTAACTGCATTTCTACTTTGCCCTCAAATGATCCCTCTCGGCAGGAGGGTTAGAAGGGGGCATGTTCTGTCATAAAAGCGGCATAATCTAGAAATGCAACCGCCACAGTGTGTCTGTGTGTGTGTGTGTGTGTATGTGGATTACATCAGAGCTGACTTTAATCACCCTGGGATAGGGCGGTCAGTGGGATAACAGGGTCACAGCAGACCAGTTACTACAGTCAGACACTTCCCACTGCAATAGAGAACCATGGGAAAAGTCCCATATAGGAAGCTACTAAGGAAGAGTGAACGGGCCAGATAGGACCTGTACGACACAGAATGCTGTAGCAATTAGGGAGCCCAGGTTTAGTCTTCAATGGTAGCAATGGGGGCCTCTTAGGGGTTGGGATGGGGGGAGGGGGGGGGGTGATATTGTTCTCTAGGGGTAAAGGGCGTTCGGGCTTACTTTCTAATTCTCTCCTTATTTCTCTCTCTCGCTGCCTCTCTCTCTCTCTCTCTCTCTCTCTCTCTCTCTCTCTCTCTCTCTCTCTCTCTCTCACCACTGAGCACCGTGCTGTAGTGTTTCCGATAATCTGCCGCGGCCCATGTGAGCAGTGGATTACATATTTATTCAGGGAGTTTTCATCCCGGCTCTACTGCCAGCTGTCACCCACAGCATGGCCATGGGAGAGTTACAGGAGTGTGTGTGAGAGAGAGAGAGGGAGAGAGAGAGAGAGAGAGAGGTATTTAGCATGCCGGCCAGGCTTAAAGAGACTTATGGTGACACTGAGGGGTGTTTCACTGCGAGAAAGAAGATCTCGATAGATCAGTCGAGTTATACAGTATATTTTACAAATCAATGAATTACATTTATATTCTTTTCACATTTCAACAAACATTTCTGTTATAGAGACTCAATACTTACAGCTTACCAATGGAGTGACTGTTTGGTACCATTTGACCAGTCAGTTGACATAATCCATAAATCTATGTTGTCTGTTTACATACTAGTGTTGATTTCATTTCTATGTTGACCGTAGACTAACTCTATGACTGTGTGTGTGTGTGACAGCTCTCGCTACGGTCACACATTGGCCTACTCTCCCCTAAGGCTGGGGATATGTGGAAGTGAAAGAGAGAGGAGACAGACAGAGAGAGGGAGAGAGAGAGTCTGTGAGAGAGAGTCGGAGCGAGAGTATCAGAGAGAGAGAATGTCAGAGAGAGAGAGAGTGTCAGAGAGAGAGAGAGAGTCTGTGAGAGAGAGAGAGAGGGAAGAAGAGAATGTGAGGGAGAGAGAGAGAGAGCAGAAGAGAATGTGTGTGTGTTTGTGTGTGAGAGAGAGAGAGAGAGAGAGAGAGAGAGAGAGAGAGAGAGAGAGAGTGAGAGATTTTAGACTCACTCACACAGGGGACTGTATGTTTTTGACCACAACACTGCCATCCACCCCTGAGGCAAGACTGTCTCTCGGGTTGTTGGTAAGCAACTGACATCATGCAAGTCTTTCTGTTTTTAGCTTTGATGTAGCCTTACAAGAGTTCACACACACACGCACGCACGCACGCGCACACACGCACACACACACACACACACACACACACACACACACACACACACACACACACACACACACACACACACACACACACACACACACACACACACACACACACACACACACACACACACACACACACAAACACACACACACACACACACACACACACACACACACACACACACACACACACACACACACACACACACACACACACACACACACCCCTCGTGTAAGGTGCCTCTGCAGACTGATCGAGCGAACAAATCACACAACAACAAAAAAGCAGCTTATGTCCTACACTGAACCCATCCACCCCATAGTGTTACTGAAAAACAAAACACATCATTAAAATCATGCCGTCAATTGTTTCAATGTTCTTTCCTGTAAACCAAACAAACTTGTGGTCTGGGTAAAATACATGTTATGACTAATATGGCTTCATGCTGTTCTCATCTGCATGACCTGTTCTGGGCACATTGTGCAGAGCCTGGTCGATGACACACGGCATGTGTTTGATCATTGAGCCGTTTATGCAATCCCTGACTACATGTGGATGAATAAATGAATAATGCACATTCTATTCGTGCAGAGAGAGTGAGAGAGAGAGAGAGAGAGAGAGAGAGGGAGAGAGAGGGGGAGAGAGAGAGGGGGAGGGAGGGAGAAAGAGAGAGGGAGTGAGAGACAAAGAGACAGACTGACAGACAGAGAGAGAGAGAGAGGGGGAGTGAGTGAGAGAGAGACAGACTGACAGAGAGAGAGAGAGAGAGAGAGAGGGAGAGAGAGAGTTAGAGAGAGAGAGAAACACAGGGAAAAATCACACACATGTCCATAAGAGAGACAGAAACGGTGGTCAAATCAAATAAAGACATTTTTATAGCCCTTCTTACATCAGCTGATATCTCAAAGTGCTGTAGAGAAACCCAGCCTAAAACCCCAAACAGCAAGCAATGCAGGTGTAGAAGCATGGTGGCTAGAAAAAAACTCCCTAGAAAGGCCAGAACCGAGGAAGAAACCTATAGAGAGGAACCAAGCTATGAGGGGTGGCCAGTCCTATTCTGGCTGTGCCGGGTGGAGATTAGAACAGAACATGGCCAAGATGTTCAAATGTTCATAGATGACCAGCAGGGTCAAATAATAACAATCACATTGGTTGTTGAGGGTGCAACAGGTCAGCACCTCTGGAGTAAATGTCAGTTGGCTTTTCATAGCCGATCATTCAGAGTATCTCTACCGATCCTGCTTTCTCTAGAGAGTTGAAACAGCAGGTCTGGGACAGGGAGCATGTCCGGTGAACAGGTCAGGGTTCCACAGCCGCAGGCAGAACAGTTGAAACTGGTGCAGCAGCACGGCCAGGTGGACTGGGGACAGCAAGGAGTCATCAGGCCAGGTAGTGCTGAGGCATGGTCCTAGGGCTCAGGTCCTCCGAGTGAGAGAAAGAAAGAAAGAGAATTAGAGATAGCATACTTAAATTCACACAGGACACCGGATAAGACAGGAGAAATACTCCAGATATAACAGACTGACCCTAGCCCCCTGACACATAAACTAGTGCAGCATAAATACTGGAGGCTGAGACAGGAGGGGTCAGGAGACACTGTGGCCCCATCCGACGATACCCCCGGACAAGGCCAAACAGGCAGGATATAATCCCACCCACTTTGCCAAAGCCCAGCCCCCACACCACTAGAGGGATATCTTCAACCACCAACTTACCACCCTGAGACAAGGCCGAGTATAGCCCACAAAGATCTCTGCCATTGCACAACCCAAGGGGGTGAGCCATCCCAGACAGGAAGATCACGTCGCGACTCAACCCACTCAAGTGACGCACCCCTCCCCGGGACGGCATGGAAGAGCACCAGTAAGCCTGTGACTTAGCCCCTGTAATAGGGTTAGAGGCAGAGAATCCCAGTGGAGAGAGGGGAACCGGCCAGGCAGAGACAGCAAGGGCGGTTCTTTGCTCCAGTGCCTTTCCGTTCACCTTCACACTCCTGGGCCAGACTAATCATAGGACCTACTGAAGAGATGAGTCTTCAATATAGGTTGAGAGCGAGTCTCTCACATGGGTGAGAGAAGGCTTGCATCTTGTGACCGTAGCATATGTGTAGGTATGTACGGCAGGACCAAATCGGAAAGATAGGTAGGAGCGAGCCCATATGTAATGCTTTGTCGGTTAGCAGGAAAACCTTGAAATCAGCCCTTGCCTTATCAGGAAGCCAGTGTAGAGTGTAGAGAGGCACTGGAGTAATATGATATTATTATTTTTTGGTTCTAGTCAAGATTCTAGTAGCCGTGTTTAGCACTAACTGAGGTTTATTTAGTGCTTTATCCGGGTAGCCGTAAAGTAGAGCATTGCAGTAGTCTAACCTAGAAGTGACAAAAGCATGGATTCATTTTTCTGCATAATTTTTGGACAGAGAGTTTCTGATTTTTGCAATGTTACGTAGATGGGAAAAAAATGTCCTTGAAACAGTCTTGATATGTTCGTCAAAAGAGAGATCATTGTCCAGAGTATGGTTGTACAGACGACTGTACAACCATCAAGGTCAATTGTCAGATTCAACAGAAGATCAAGAGGGAGGTTTGTGGATGATCAGTCAATACCAGGTTAGGTCAAGTCCCAACTCCGTCCTCACGGATCTCTTGTCTCTTTGATTTGATCAAACTCCTAAACAAAAATATATACACAGTTCTTTCTATCGAGCTGTTTTCCCTACCTAGCTCCTGCTAAGAATAAACACATTCACTTTCCTATCAAACTCCATGCCAATTTTGCCAGGTGCAAATTCTTTAACCGTAAATTTCGGCTCCCGAGTGACACAGTGATCTAAGGCACTGCATCTCAGTGCTAGAGGCGTCACTACAGATCCTGGTTTGATTTCAGACTGTATCACAACAGGCTGTGATTGGGAGTCCCCTAGGGTGGTGCACAATTGGCCCAGCGTCATCCGCGTTAGTGTTTGGAGCGGTAGGCCATCACTGTAAATAAGAACTTGTTTTTAACTGACCTGCCTAGTTAAATAAAAAACAAATAAAAATACAAAAAATATATAGATCTAGTTACAAACAATCTGTGTCACTAAATCAATGGAGGACAGATCTCTATCAGAGTAAACGTAGAGAGTTTGAGATTTTTTTTACTGTCACTCCACAATGATACATTTATGCAAAATGCAGATATTGTGGCCCATTCAAATTGAGAGATTAAGAACAATCACAGTCAACCATGGTACAGGTGGCATTACACCATCTATACGCATCAAACAAAAACAAAGTACAGTGGATAAAAGGACAATTAGGCCCTTCTAAAGAAACGTCTTCGATGGGGTATAAGGTGGTAGGCTTTGGCGCAGGCATTTACGGTACCAGTCAAACGTCTGGACACACCGTCATTCAAGGTTTTTTTTCTTATTTTGACTATTTTCTACATTGTAGAATAATAGTGAAAACATTCAAACTATGAAATAACATATATGGAATCATGTAGAAACCAAAAAAAGTGTTAAACAAATAAAAAGATTTTATAAGAGTTTATATTTAAGATTCTTCAAAAAAGATCATCAATCATTTCGTTGTATAACCCACCGTAAAGCGAGGCATGCACTTCAGTTTCAAAGGAACCATAGTTACAGGAAGTACAACCTGGACACCTTTATCTAGGGGACTGTTTGTGTATCGACCAGTCTCAATAGCGAGAGGGGCCAACGCCACATCTACATTTTGCCCAAAGACCTTCCCATGTTGCTTGGATACAACGATATGTTCATAGGGTTCTGTCCCGAAAGTGCATTTAACAAGGCAGCCGGTTTGTTACTTTCCGGCATGTTCTTTGAAAGTGCTGATTCAAAAGCATTACGGTCATTTCTACAATACACTCTATTCGTATCAGTGAGTCATATGGATGGAGTTAAAAAAAGGCTTTGACATGGAAAACGTTTATTTGCAGTTGCAACATCACAAGCCCATAAAAATATACTTTTATATTTTTAAAAAGACATAGCCACTGGAGTTTACCAGCCCAAATCGCCTTGAATCGCCGCATTTAGTATTTACCCACAACAAGGTCAAATCTGCAGGCATGGTGAAAAACAGCATTAAAAACAAGTAGAGTCAAATATCTGTCCCCCCATACTGCTGCATCATCATTCATAATAGCTAGCATCAAACAGGTTATTGAAACATTTAAAAGGTAGCACACCCATGCATTTTCACTTTGCAATAATGTGACCGAGGGCATCATTCACATGGTTAGCGATGTACTTAACACACACATATTGTAATCCACAAATTCATTAATAATCGACCCCAGATATTTGTCCTCACTGACAACATCTAGTATGACAGAGCCACTGGACAAAATAAAAAAGTGTACTAGGCCCTGCTGACGAAACACATGCTGTCTCTGTTGCACCTATTGGTTCACTGTGAGGGACTGTGGACTGCAGTCTCGGGTTAATTTGACCTCTGGTCTGCATAAGGCCCAGAGTTGTTTTTGGTCAGGTCACATGGTCAGGGAAACTCATTGGCTTACACATGGGTTATGTCCTCACACGGTTGGAATGTTTTCAGTGAGGTGTGATGTCAAGCGTGTGTAAAACCACATTTCAAACCAAGAGACATACAGATGTAAGATCTTAATTTGACTAGTTAGCTACAGCAGGAAAATAATCTGTCCAGCAACAGTAAATGACAATTATGTGGCTTATAATTAATGGATTTTTTTTATGTAGGGCTTGATAGATTTTGCGTTAGGGCAAATCAAGTCTGACATTTTTAAGTGGAATTAACAAACTTTAGAAGCCTTTTTAACTCTTGGATACACTACACATTTTCATTTTCTGCCATGCAGGAAAATTCAAATCAACAAATGAGTTATCCAATCAAGATCCTACATTTGTATCGCATGTTTAGCTGATGACATCATGTCAGCTTACTTGTTATGTTGTTGCTCCTCTGTGCTTCCATTTATAAAGAATAATCCTCCTCAAAACTATAATTCATTCCATTTCTAACACAATTATGACTTGAAATGCTGAACAAATGATTTAATTGGTGTTTTTGCCAAGTTTTTTTTGTTCACTCCGAAAAGAATATTCTTTATTTTATCATGAGCAAAAACATACATACATGGCTCGTTATCTTGTTAATAATGTGGTTTTGGAAAATACATGTTTCATGAAAAATGTTAGTATCAGGTTGCTTTAGGACAAGCCAACAACTACTCTCAGTCAATAGTTCCTCTTTCCAGAGCTCTCCTCAAAAATGTCTCATGTCCAGTTTTATTCGATAATTCACGGATAACCAAATTGGAAAATGCGCAGATTAAACAGTTCTATTTCACACACAACACAGGCCATTCAGGGGCTGACAGCATACCAAGCAAATTCAATCATTCCTTCTCCGAAAACTCACTCAAATCATTTGATGCAACAGCAACGGTAGTCTTAAATGAAAAGACAGAAAGGGCAGTCACATGGGGAACTGCAGAGAGTGCATTGGCAAGGAGTTAGTCTAGTGTAGTGGTTAAATCTGTCCGGGCTGTAGCGTGTTGTTATCCATGTTTGTCATGATAATAAGCAAAGGGTTTGTGGCTGTACAGTATGGAAACTGGCTTTTGGAGTATAGTATTGTAGAAATGTTGAAAGAATATCTGAAAGATTTGTAAAATGTCAACTTTGTATCCAGAATAAAAGAATGTCCAAGGAAGTACAGTATTCATATGTGATCAAGAGGGAATTCCCTAACTGTCAGCCAGAGCTTTGTGGCAGCAGTCCCACCAAATATCACCACTGCACCTGACTATAAGAAACCCACACAGGAATGCATTTGTTACTCAGCACTCAATACAGATTCAATTCTGACTTTGCAACTGGCCCTTTCAGATATTGGATTGTTACTGTGCACTGTATGCCCTTGTTCTTGCAATCCAGTCAGGTACTTTCTCCAATACTACGTAATACCTTCATAATACTTTCTGGAATTTTCCCCATTAAGCAATTCAAAATACACTACATGACCAAAAGTATGTGGACACCTGCTTGTTGAACATCTCATTCCAAAATCATGGGCATTAATATGGGGTTGGTCCCTCCCCCCTTTGCTGCTATAACAGACTCTACTCTTCTGGGAAGGTTTTCCAGTAGATGCTGGAACATTGTTACAGGGACTTGCTTCCATTCAGCCGCTTCCATCAATTATTGTATTGTCGATGACAATGTTTCCAATGAACAAGGCATGAATCATTGGCATGAACTCTATGGTGTTACATTGTACAGATGTAGAATCTTAATTTGATCACTCTGTTGTTGATGAGAATTTCCCTGCACAGCAAGAAATGCAAACTTCTAGTGTATTCAAGGTTTTAAAAGGCTTCTAAATTTTTTTCCATGAATTATAATCCATATAATAATTATAATTTCCTATTCCTGCAGGATTATTTTCCTGCTGTAGCAAACTGGCTCAAATTAAGATCCTATATCTGTAAATGGACCTTAAGCTGTTTGTCTCATATTACTGTACCATCTGCTTCTGTCAGTTTAAACAGTTTAACAGCCAAAGTTCCCACTTTTACAACCCATTGTAAATACACCTGTGTACTCAGATAACAGTCACAAGGCTGGCTATTGCTGTAGCACTATCTAGCACCATCATTCAGCTAGAGTCATACAAGCAAGGGGAGGAAGAGAGGACGGTAGTGTCCATAGTGCCACCAAGAGGAACTGAAGTCATTATAGATAACCTGAATTGAACAGTCCCTATTACCTTTAATGATATGAAGCCATATGTCAGTGTCATAGAGTGAACTATTGACCTCAGAGTGCGTGACAACTAGGTAAATGTCCTTGATAGCTTAAGGTTAACAGGCAACAAAACATACAGTATGGTTATGAATATATATGTATGGTTACAATATACAATAGATTATATAGGAGAAGTATAAAATATGGCATTATTTCTGCTTCAACACGGTCTCATTAGAATATGTCAAAATAGTGACGTTTAACCATTCCTTGTTATTTGGGATTGGACGTTTGCTGTAGTATTGGTGTCAAGGAGGTTAGGGTTAAACCCTAGTGTAGCTAGAAGGTGTATAGAGCACGACTGTGTAATCATCACAACTTTGAATGGAAAGTTACTGGCTATGTTCGGATGTCTTGGTTGGTCCCTTGGCGTCATCAATCGCATATCTTTGTAGCAGCATCACTGTTAGGTTAAACAAGTCCGCTTGCTTAACACTGATGTAAATGCTATTTACAGGTCGCTGGTTGTGTGTAGGTCACTGTGGTCGTGGTCATTTTATGGTTTTGGGGTTAAGTCAATAACATAGCTCGCCACTTGGCCTTACAGTTTATTTCAATCACTTTGGTACAATTGTCACACACATGTGGTAACTTAGTCTTAGTATGAACGCACAATACAACAATTTGAATATGAGACTTTCTGCGTTTCTGTGTGAAGTTTTGGAAATCCACCAGAGACTTCTTGAAAATAGCACCGAATCGATTGAAGAAAACTGTAATGCCCAGTACATTGTTTGAAATGAGGTCCATTTAGACATCGAAATGTAATGGTTAATCATTTAAATGTAATGGTTAATCATTAAAAATGTAATGGTTAATCATTTAAATGTAATGGTTAATCATTTAAATGTAATGGTTAATCATTAAAAATGTAATGGTTAATCATTTAAATGTAATGGTTAATCATTTAAATGTAATGGTTAATCATTAAAAATGTAATGGTTAATCATTTAAATGTAATGGTTAATCATTTAAATGTAATGGTTAAAATATAGTTGTAATGTGGTTTACGTAATGGTCTTAGATGAGATATGAATATAAGTATATCATGTTTTATTAGTGGTTTGTTTGTCTGTAGCATTTCCAAGCTATTTTAACCCCACTTAGCCGTTAATAGGTCTGTGTCTCACTGATTGCTCAAGGCACAGTAATCATAAATAACAATGTTCTATTAAATGAGTACTCTCCAATGACTAGAAAGGTTATGTTTTGATTAATTCATGAATAAAATGGAACTTGACCAAGTATGCCCTGAGTCTATAGATATTACAATGAACAGTTGAGTAGAACAGCATGCACTGTGTGTGTGCGTGTGTGTGTGTGTGTGTGTGTGCGTGTGTGTGTGTGCGTGTGTGTGGGTACAGTAACAGCCATGCCCCTCCAGTGCCCCAGCAGCAGTAATAACATCTGGGATAAAGGGCCGAGCCCCTGTTAATTAGCTGTAATGAAAGGGCGATGACATACATTCATTCAGACAGGAGCTGCCTGCCCACCGTTCATTCTCTCTGGTATCACTAAACAGCCTTGGATACAACTCAATGGAAAGTACTATAACAGAGGAGTACAGCAGCAATTTAAAGGTCAACATAAACCTAATTGACCCCATAGTGGTTATATATGAGTGTAAAATAGCATATAGACTATACGCATATGGAAAAAAGTATTGGCTTTGCTAGTGGTGTTGACTGCCGCTGTCCTACTAGTGTCACCTGTTTATCCTACTGAACAACCGGACATCACCTGCTCAGCTTAATGAAGTAGAAAGCTCTTTCAGCAACCTGCCTTCAGCTATTAAGTGAAATGAATATGCCTACATATTTTACTCATCCTGACTGGCACTACCCTCAAATGCTTTCCCAATCCACCTAAAAGTGTCCAATGCATGTTTCCTAGCTGAGATATTATTACTTATTTAGACATGAATAATTCTATGTAAAACAGACATGACTTTTCCCCCCAGATAAATATTATGCTCCTTTCAAATGGCACCCAATTCCCCATGTAGTGCACTACTTTTGACCAGAGTTCTATGGGCTCCTTTGAAAAGTAATACAGCATAAAGGGAATAGGGTGCCATTTGGTATGCAGGCAGGGAGAAGTGGACTGGAAGTAAAGTGTTGTTTCCCCAGAGGGATCAGTCTACAACTTGTTACATTGTCCAGAATACATTTGCATGTCATTTTTCAGCCTCTGTGTGTGTGTGTGCATGTGTGCGTGTCCTAATACCTGACCTGTCCAAGCTGCTGTGTGTGTGTGTGTGTTTAAACAAAGACAGATAGTCTCCCCGAGGAAGTCTCTCCTCTACTCCCTGTCACAGTGCCTTCCTGCCACACTTTCACACATTCCTAGAGTGTTCTCTGCTATTCCCAGAGGCTCTGAGCCTGAGGTGAAGAGAGCATGGTCAACCTCGGGGGTCTGTTAGCTTAGAGACATCTGCCTGGGTACATCCACCTGCCCAGGGTCGTCGCCAGAATGAATCAGTTGGACGGGCATTTGTTTTCCATAGGTGGGATTTTTTTTACGGGACCTCGTAGGTGTGCATGTGCTTGCGCGTGCGTGTAAACATTTGTTTTATGGGTGTTATTAAGACTATAGGCGGCGCGTGAGTCTCAAGCTTGGGGGAGCTTACCATTTAACCTACCATTGGCTATTGGTTGAGACGCAGGGCCCGTTCTGGCTTTGTACGTCAGGGTTGGAAATTAGAATTGTGAATTGGGCCAAGTTGGAGGTAATAATGCATTGAAGTTATAGTTTATTGAGATGCATGAATACACCACACCAAATTGTACAAATGTTCTGCAATTGTACAAAGAAATGACTTACAGTACGTTCACTACTTAGTTAATTGATTAGATGATTTACTCTATGTAAATAAATTCAATGAATTGATACAGTAGTTCACCTCTGTTTTCTTTTATTCTGCAATAGAGTATATTGTAACCAAGTGTTCAAGCTAATCAACTCAAAACATGTTTATGATACAGCGTAGGGTACGCTCAAAATACAATGAAAGTTCTACTCGCAGCTAAAGCTCTCCTTGCAAATAGTGCAATGATATGAAGCCCAAATGTATTTGTATTTACATTAGGCTATAGACTAGAAATAGCTAGTAGTAGTCATAGGCCTATTATGCAAATTAGAGTTTTTTCCTGAATTTGTATTTACTTAACCAGGCAAGTCAGTTAAGAACAAATTCTTATTTACAATGACGGCCTACCCAGGTCAAACCCGGATGACCCTGGGCCAATTATGCAGTGCCCTATGAGACTCACAATCACAACTGGTTGTGATACAGCCTGGAATCAAACCTGGGTCTGTAGTGAGGCCTCTAGCACTGAGATGCAGTGCCTTAGACCCCTGCGCCACTCAGGAGCCCAGCTGGCCAAATGGCAGAGCTAACATTCAGCTTTCCTTCAGCACCGTAAGTTGGTTCAACTTCTTTGACATCATTGTGCGATCCTGGCGCTGTTCATTTAGAGCCACGAAGGGACGCTCCAATTGTTTTAAAATAACAATCAGCAACATCTGTTGCTGACCACATTCATCACATATTAGTGTCATTATTATGACAAATAGAAAATTCTCACTTCTCACAATGAGGCTCGTTTAGTAAAATTAGATCAAAGCTGAATCAATGTCTCTCAAGATTACATAAAGATTCATCTTGGTGACCTAGAAGTAAAAGTATTTGGTCATTTCCTGTTATTCTTCTGGGAGAATGCCGTTAACAAATGTGATTACCTAAAGGATTACTTAAAGGAAGTGATTACTAAGTAAGTAAGGGATTACTTAAAGGAAGGAATTGAAGTTCTTTCCCTTGCAAACCGAAACTCCCTTCCGCTAATTTCACACGTTTCATCATGGCCAAATAGCTATACATTTTTTACGATATAGGCAATTTTGACTTTATGGCTGTGGAATCTAGTGGAAAAAGTTTATCATCTGCACACGGGCTTGAAAATCATAACACCAGTTTTAGAATTGCCTTTGCCCAATCCTGATTTGTCCAAATAATCAATGACAAAAACCTCAAACCAGGAACGACTGCTGCTAGTAATCTACTTGAGCCTTGACAGATTCTTGCCGTTTCATGTTCTCGAGAATCTGTCCGTGAGAGATTATGTAACGAGTAATTAGTATTTTACATAACAGAACAGAATATAACAGCATAGCATAGTAGTCCTATAATGTTACTGTTACAACAAAAACACATCCTAATGAGAATGAGATTTTAGGATGGATAGCAGAAGATGAACAGTAAAACAAACTCAACAGAGTGCACCACTAGGGAGAATGTAGGCTTTGATTGAAAACATTTCATAAATGTAGTTTGTTCACACCATCTGCTCTAATTTGCTCACGAAAAAGTAATTGAAGGTGAAGCATAGGCTACTCCCATCAAACTGATTGACATCAACCAAATGATTGGCATGGAGATGGAGTTTCATCTGTAAAACATGAAGAAGTATCATTCACAATTGACAGTAATGATGGCCTATTTTGAAATGAAGGATGTCTAACTTTGTCTGACTCCTCAAACATATGGAAGAAGATGCTCTGGTCAGATGAGACTAAAATTGAGCTTTTTGGCAAACAAGGAAAATGCTACATCTGGCACAAACCCTACACCTCTCATCACCCAGAGAACACCATCTCCATCATTCCTTCAGTTCTGACCAGTTTCCCAGGCCCTGTCGATAAAAAGGATCCCCACAACATGATGCTGCCACCACCATGCTGTGGGGATTTGTTTCATCGACAGGGACTGGGAAACTGGTCAGAACTGGAGGACTGATGGATGGCATTCAATACAAGGAAATTCTTGAGGAAAACCTGTTTCAGTCTTCCAGAGATTTGAGACTGGGACGGAGGTTCACCTTCCAGCAGAACAATGACCCTAAGCATACTGCTAAAGCAACACTCGAGTGGTTTAAGGGGAAACATTTAAATGTCTTGGAATGGCCTAAGCCCAGCACTCAATCCAATTGAGAAGCTGTGTTATGACTTAAAGATTGCTGTACACCAGCAGGAACCCAGCCAACTTGAAGGAGCTGGAGCAGGTTGTCCTTGAAGAATGGGCAAAAATACCAGTGGCTAGATGTGCCAAGCTTATAGAGTGTCACGACTTCCGCCGAGGTTGGCTCTCCTGCCCGTTCAGGCGGTGCTCGGCGGTCGTCGTCACCGTCCTACTAGCGACTACCAATCCCTTTTCGTGTATCTGTTGGTTTTGTCTGATTGGTTTCACCTGTGTGTTGTTTAGTTAATTAGTGTCTGTATATATAGTAGGTTGTCCCGCCCTTGTTTTGTGCGGGATTGTTTATTTGTCATTATTGTCTGTCGGTGTATCTTTTGTTATTATTCTCCGGTTCGTCTTTTATTCTGTGTTGGATTGTTCACCCTGTGTGTATTTGGGTTGACCGTGTTTCTTGTTCACCGGAGAATAAACTTTCATATCGCTATCTGCTCTCTGCGCCTGATTCCACCCACCTTGATTAGACGTGACATAGAGACATACCCCAAGAGACTGTAATTGCTGCAAATGGTGTCTCTACAAATGCATGCATGCTCAAGTTCTTTTTTTGGTCTTATTTCTTCCATCGTCAAAGTGGTAGGCATGTTATGTAAATCAAACGATACAACCCCCCCCCCCCCCCTCCACAAAAAATAAATAAATAAATTCCAGGTTGTAGGCAACAAAATAGGAAAAATGCCAATTTGGGTGAATACTTTTGCAAGCCACTGTATTCTATAATAGAGCACTACAACCCTCTTCCTAGAGAGCTACCATCCTGTAGGTTTTCATTCAAACCCTAATCTAGACCAACTGATTCTAATAATTAGCTGGTTTATAAGATAAATCATGTTAGTTACAACTGACGTTAGAGTGAAAACCTACAGAGTTGGAGAGCCCTGTTCTATAATAATAGGCTATTCGATAGCCTAAAATTTAAATTGTTCTCCCTTACCTTAAAAAATAGCACCACTATGGGCCAGTAGCCTAGGCCTATAACTTTCATAGTCAACTAAATAAAATACATTGGCCTAAAGCCGACAAAAATAACAGTAGAAAATAATTTGATGAAAATTTGGTTTATTTCAGTGGCATTCACCTCTCTGCTCGGCCTGTCCACCACCCTTTATATCTGTCTTGACTTGATCTATCTGCTAGTGAAGTGCAACATTGTATGAAATAAATCAACTGGGTCCAGCCTGAAGCTGTTGATAGCGGACTTGCAACATTGTATCAGCTAGTCTATTCTGGGCCCCTCAGAGCTTCCTGCACCAGTGAGCTTTGGACAGACAGATGTTTTTGCGCAAGGTTAAAGTATTCAGCAATTTTATGATGTTTCCACTGGATATATGGGATTGTCATATCATGATACTTGTTCTTTCACAACTACCGCGAGGATCTATTATCATTCACAATTGTCACTCTCCGGCCTCTAGGTCACCTGGCTGCTCGTTATGGGGCACACCTGTCACCAGTGTTATGCGCATCTGCACATAATGACACTCACCCGGACTCCATCACGTCCTTGATTACCTGCCCTTTATATGTCCCCCCCCCCTTTGGTTCCTTCCCCAGTCGTCATTGTTCCTGTTTCTGCTTCATGTCTGTGTGTTGACTTACTATGTGAGGTGAAGAAGAAATGACTGAGAAGCGCAGCTTATTAATGGTGGATGTGGCGAGTTAAGACAATCAGATTCAAATCAGACATCCTCAAACGCACACTTTCCTACATTTGCGAGCAACAGGCCAGGTACTTCTACGCGTGCTCAGGCACGCATGCTTCCTCCACATTGCCAGGACAGAGAAACCAGACACATGCTCATTGCTCATGAACATAGTTTACAAGTCTCGTCAATATTGTCATATTACCTGTAAATGATGCTTATGAAATAAATAAAACTTGTTCCTCGCAAGTGTAGCAGGTTGCGAACTCCGCAAACAATTTTTCCACCAAGAATGAGAACGTAAACGACTGTAATTAATACATGCATGATCAGAAGTTACAGTAACCAAATTAAGGGAATTAACAGTACATTTACTAGGACTACTGGTGAAATATGTAATGGGGAATAAATGATCAAAATGTCAATATTTTATTTGGACGGGCATGGAGGTACCATAGGGTTGGCCAGGTCCCCTAAGGCCCACCCATAACGCTGGCCCCGCACCCACCCACAGATCTCTATCTCTCTGAGTCAGCATAGACTAAACTAGACTTGAGCATCCAGCAGGGGTCGGAAGCAGGCAGCGATGTGTTTTGCCCCTTTCCCAATTATTATATTTTTTTGTATGTTTTTTTTATTACTGTGAAATCATTCTGAATTCAAAAATGTGATTCATTTAGGAATTCTGTTCCCAAATATTGCCTCAAATAAATGTAAAAAAGAGATAAGTGACTGTGTCTCAATGTATCAAGGTAAACAATTATTACTATTTTCAAATACAATTTATTTTTGGGCTTAGTTGTGGTCAATTTGCAGTGTACAAATTATTGTTACGTTTCGCCCCCCCTACCATCGGATCTGACAAATACGGCCCACGGCTGAATGTACAGTAGTTGCACACCCCTGGTATAGAGCATAGGCTATACACTAGACCATACTGCTATTCCATACACCCCCACCAACCCATTACCCTTAGTGAAATTACATAAATCAAGTGGTTGAATTGAGTTCTTAGTGTGTGTGTGTGTGTGTGTGTGTGTCATCATTTACTGCCCAATCAGCATTTACCAGCATGGGCCTATATGCAAATCACAGGTGATTCAGAAGATAATGATAGTAAATGCATTCTGACACAAAGCCATATTGGAAATGTACATCTATTGTTCATTTCCAATATGGCTGGTCTGACTAACATAGATCTCTCTATCCACCTCCAGATCTATTATTACCTCCCGCTGAACACACTTAGCAACCATCGCCATGGGAACCGTTTTCATGTTAAGCATGGTCGTCAAGGAGACGTGGCTGAAAGCATAATGGGCCACTCTCTCGTGCTCCCCTTGCCTTATGTTCTGTGTCCAGTACAAACATAGCCTGGTCCCAGATCTGTTTGTGCTGTTTGAGCTCAATGGCCATAATTTGTCTGTATACAGAGCAAACAGAGCTAACACACACACACACACACACACACACACACACGATTATCAATTTGGTTGCAGTCCCATTTTGAATTGTCCACTCTCTCAGCTCAGCTGCCTGCCTAATCCAAATGTAGTATAGTAGTGGGTTAAAGAGGGGGCAGTGGAAATACACTGGCTTTCATCACATTACAGTATTACACACTGGATGAACAGTCTAAAGGGCACCAGAAAGGGCTGCTTGTGTGGATTGAAGTGTGTGTGTGTGTGTGTGTCTATGTGTCTGTCTGTCTGTCTCTCTTTCCCTGTCTCTCTTTCCCTGTCTCTCTATGTGTGCGTATGTGTGTTGAGACAATTATGTTGCTTTGATTTGTGACAGAACCTGATGGTTAACAAATGGATTAATATACAGCTGAACCACCACTGGTGGTCTATACTCATATTGCTGTGCTTAATAAACAACCACAACCATTTGTCGTTGGCTTTTATGATCTATTGCAGACTACCCTTGAGAGCTACTTCAACATAATTTACCTGCTTCATTCAACTGAGTGAGTCACACAAACGTCATACAGACATATAACAAACACACACACGCACGCACGCACGCACGCACGCACGCACGCACGCACGCACGCACGCACGCACACACACACACACACACACACACACACACACACACACACACACACACACACACACACACACACACGGCTCTGAGTGTCTCGCTCCTGTATCCACTCAATTATTCCCACAGTAAGGTTATGCCCCAAAGGTTGCTGTGTGTGTGTGTGTGTGTGTGTGTGTGTGTGTGTGTGTGTGTGTGATATTAGCCACTCGATTGTGTGGCCTTGACGTCTCTCATCTCGTTTCCGATAAAAAAGGCACTCTGTCTTCATTTGTAAATGTGCCAAGTGAGAAAGTGCAAAAAATATATTTTTAAATACAACTGGCTCTCACAAACACAATAGACCCCTACAAACTGTGTGTTCTCCATTAGTGTAGTATTTCCCTGTCCTTTTATCGAGTGGTGAAAAAGTACCCAATTATACTACTTGAGTAAAAGTAAAGATACCTTAATAGGAAATTTCTCAAGTAAATGTGAAAGTCTACAAGCAAAATACTACTTGAGTAAAAGTCAAAAAGCATTCTGTTTAAAATATACTCAAGTATCAAAAGTAAATGGAATTGCTATAATTTACTTAAGTGTCAAAAAAAGTATAAATAATTTCAAATAACTTATATGAAGCAGACCAGACCACACGACTTTCTTGTTTTTTTAATTTACTGAAAGCCAATACTCAGATATAGTACTTTAAGATATTTTTACTTAAGTACTTTACACCACTGCTTTTATCTATGGGATAATTGTATTGGAAATGCATTTTCAAGTGTGCACTTAACGGAATAAAATGTTTTGCATGTCAGCAATCAAGTGTTCAAGATATAGGACTTTCAAAAAGCTTGTTGTAACCGGCTACATCATCATTTTACATCCTCATGATGATGTGGCAAGTTACAATTAGCATTTTAAGTCCTTTATCTTGAAAACTTGATTGCTGACATGCAGAACAATTTGTACTGTATCAACAGTGGAGAAATACAAAAAAATGAATAAAATAGTTTTTGAGAGGATTATTCCTTTTCTTGTAATTGTAATCACATTAATCCTGGTAACAATTAAACCTTTTTTATTATCACCCATTCATTTCAATATAATTACTATAATCTAATGGCCAGTTGCAATTATAAAAAATGCTGCTGTTGGCACAAGAATTATTATTAACCACGCTGGAACACAAAACACATGAAGCAGGATGCACCAAGGGTTGAAAGCTCACCCTGGCAATAATTGCTATTGTCTCCCATGGGCTACAGCAACAGAAACGAGTATAATAGAATCCTCATTCAAATAATGCATTTCATAAACCTACATTACGCAGAGTTAAAGTAAAAGTAGGCCGATTTGCGTATAATGATTAGAGTGAAGTGTGGAGTCGATTGTGATTACAGTCTAATGAATTTGCTAAAAACCCCCAGACCATGCGAGTTTAATGTTTAATACAACCATTGAGTGTTGAGTTTGACAGCTAACCTGTAGCGATCTGCTACAGGCGCTGTTCTTCAGCACCACACCACTAGTCACACTGGACTGGAATAGCATGCAGGGATTATCTACGGGAATATGGATTCAAATAAATCCATCCATTCAGAATAATCCCTGCCCATTCCTGATTTCCAAATGCATTTAGGCCATTTTTGTGTTCGTGTTGCCGAGACGAGAGGCCTGCTTTTCCATGGATAATGGAGGGTACTCACGTTAAAAAAATATATATGTTAGATCTAATTTGTTTGCTATAAAGTGGTAAATTAAAAAAATATACAACTGAATATAACATTTCTCAATAGTTTCTGACCTTTCTGAGAGCTCGGAAGTCTTTGAAATATTTTCTGATGCAACGTTGAGATGCCCGAGACGTTATGTTCAACAGTCCTGATGTGCGCTCGAGCTCCAGTGGTTTTAGTGAAATTTAGTTGAATTTCTGAAGAATCTGCCATGTTGTGTTGAAGGGGGTACATGCTACAGTTTTGCCTTTGACAAAAGAGTAGAATTTATTTTGTTGCGGACATGTCATCCAACTACACCGTTTTAAAAGTGGCACAAGCGGCAGCCCAGGTGTGCTGCGTGTGTTTAGAACACCGGAGAGAGCAGTTGGAAGTGAAACACCTATTTCCTATAGATTTGGACTGTATTTTCTCTGTAGGCCTACAGCCATCACCTAAAGTTATGAGTTCTACAAAAGTGAATGATTTATGAAAAATAGAAATACAAACTTGCAAAGGCAAAAACATGTCTCTTTGTTAACATATGGGAACAAGAACACTCACCATGTCCCCACTGAATGGAATGAAGTAAATGATTTATGGAAAATGGCAACATACAAACAAATATCGCAGGAATGAATCATTCAGATGGGAAAACATGGAGATGCTATATTTATCACCAGGCCATGAATTGTGTAAAACTGCCACCTAGTGTAAAAACAATTACAACTAAATATAGACTGACATCACAGCGCAAGCAGACCGTTACAATTAGTAAAAGTTAAGATATTGACATTTAGGTCATGTAGCCTATTGATTTATTATTTTATTGGGGCCCGTGGAAAATATTTCCTCGGTTTGTGCATAAAGGCAGTTCTTCTAATAATTAATGAACACACCGCCCTGCCCCCCGGCAAAGAGCACCAACACTGCCAGTCACTACGGAGCTAATGTTGTCCCAGGAAGACAATCATACGACCAACTTTTCACTTTTAACCAAAGTCTACATTGCGAAAAAAGTAGCTAGACTCGCTGATGTGTAGTACAGCTTAATTGTCATGGTTATGGTGCAGGTTGTCATTAGTGTTGAGCTATGAGAGCACCAACTTGCATTATTCAGTAGGCTAATTTTGAGCAGAGAAGAGAATCATGTTAATTATGTAGCGAACCCTGATTGCTCTTATTTATATGGCCATCACCAGCAAGCTTGGGAACATTTTTCTTGAATTACTTCTAGGAAATGAAAAAGACTATACATGGAAAATGGTTAAAGCTTTACTTGAAGATGGTTGATGCATCACAATGAATATCTGGCGTATTGTATATATTTAGGGCATGACACATTAAGAAAAGACAGATATATTGAATGATAAGGTATTACAAAAGTAAGGGTAAAAACATTTTAATAGTTCTATTTTATATTAAGGCGAGAGAATAAAAAACATATCTGGGCTTCCGGAGTCTAATGCTTGAGACCCAGGTTCGATCCTAGGCTGTCACAACCGGCTGTGACCGGGGGTCCCATAGGGCTTGGCCGGGGGGTGGGGGGGGGGGGCTTTACTTGGCTCATCGTGCTTTACCGACTCCTTGTGACGGGTCGGGTGCCTGCAGGCTGACTCTGATCATCAGTTGAATGGTGTTTCCTCCGACACATTGGTGCAGCTGGCATGCTGGTTAAACGGGCAGGTGTTAATAGTCCTCTTGAAACTAGGGGGCAGTATTTTCATTTTTGGAAAAATAACTTTCCCAAAGTAAACCGCCTATTTCTCAGGACCAGATGCTAGAATATGCATATAATTGACAGCTTAGGATAGCAAACACTCTACAGTTTCCAAAACTGATATTGCAGGCGAAAGCCTAAGAAAAATCCAATCAGGAAGTGACTCATGTTTTGAAACCGTTGTCTTCCTATGCACCCCTATTGGCCACTGAAAGGGATATCAACCAGATTCCTTTTTCTACGTATTCCCTAAGGTGGCAACAGCATTTTGACCTAGTTTCACACCTTTATGTTGAAGAATGAGCGTAAACGACTACATTGCGTAAGTGGCCAGCTGAGGGCTCTCAGAGTGATTCTTGCGTAAAAGACAGAGGTAGTCATTTTTCCTCTCGCTCCTACTGAAAAGCCAATTGTCCCGGTTGTTATATTATCGAATAGGTATTTAAAAACACCTTGAGGATTGATTATAAAAAACGTTTGTCATGTTTCTGTCGATATTATGGATATAATTAGATTTTTTTTTCAGTGCTGTCGTGACCGCTATTTCCGGTGGATTTCTCAACATAAAGTGACAAACAAACGGAGGAATTTTGGGTATAAACATAATCTTTATGGAACAAAAGGAACATTTGCTGTCGAACTGGTGAAAACATCCGAAGATCCTCAAAGGTAAACGGTTCATTTGATTGCTTTTCTGATTTTCGTGACCAAGCTTCCTGCTGCTAGCTGGACATAATGCTATGCTAGGCTATCGATAAACTTACACAAACGCTTGTCTTGCTTTGGCTGTAAAGCATCATTTCAAAATCTGAGATGACAGGGTGATTAACAAAAAGGCTAAGCTGTGTTTCACTATATTTCACTTGCGATTCATGAATATGAATATTTTCTAGTAATATTTTTTGACCGTTGCGCTATGCTAATTAGTATAGTTGATGACAATTCTCCCGGATCCGGGATGGGTAGTTCTAAGAGTTAAGGAGCGCGGTTTGGCGGTCAAGTTTCGGAAGACGCGTAACTCGACTCTCCTGAGTCCATTGGGGAGTTGGGCAATGTTATTGAAATTGGGAGAAAAAAAACATCTCAGACACTCAATAAATTCGCGGTGAAGTGAGGAGCAAGAAATTAATGCACTCCCTTGGGCTAGGAACTTGTCGCATGTTTTGGAAAATCACTGTTTAAAAAAAAAACTTTTAATCTGACCTTGTGACGTCACAGAGAAGCATTTTTTGGGGACCGTTCTTCTTATCTTTTCAACCACAGATTTTAGAAACATGGTGTTTTCCAATATGTAGACACCAGTGGTGGAAAAAGTACTCAGTTGTCATATGTCAGTAGAAGTAAAATGACTCAAGGTAAAGTGAAAGTCCCCCAGTCAATTTTACCATATTGCTGTCCTGCCTGAGCATTCAATGTGTAACAAGTACTTTTTGGTGTCAGGGAAAATGTATGGGAGTAAAAAGTACATATTTTCTTTGGAAATGTAGTGAAGTAAAAGTTGTCAAAAATATAAGTAGTAAAGAAAGTACAGATACCCCCCAAAACTACTTAAGTAGTACCTTAAAGTATGTTTACTTCGTTACTTTACACCACTGGTCGACACTGGTTTGGTGATGGAGATGATGAATATGAAGCTGAAAAGTGGCAGAATTGCCCTTTAAGTTACAAGCTTAGATAAACAACCACACCTTATTTTAATGCACTGGTTTATGCAGATTATTTTAGGCTCAGGTATGTCGGGCACATACTAGTGCTGTGTGCATGATTTTATTACCAAGGATAATGAGATAAGGCTAAAGCATAGGTGTCATGCATAGGTGTAATAGGTGGCAGGGAAATCAGGCGCAGGAGAGTCAAATGGAGTGTAAAATGGAGTCTTTTAATAAAGTCCACGGAGTATGCTCCAAAACACTAAATGTACATAACAAACAAACATGGGTACAAAGACCCGACGCGCACCTATACAACAAACTCACTACACTGACAATAAAACAATCTCTGACAAAGAAACAGACAGTTATATACACAACAGGTAATGAATGGGATTGAAAACAGGTGTGTGGGAAGACAAGACAAAACCAATGGAAAATGAAAAAGGATCAATGATGGCTAGAAGACCGGTGACGTCGAACGCCGAGCACCGCCCATACAAGGAGAGGCAACGACTTCAGAGTACGCCGGAACCCCCTCGATGTCTAGAGGAGGCGGAGGAACATCATGCACTTCAGCCTCCTGGAGCGGGCCAGCCACCATCGGCCTGAGGAGAGACACATGGAACGAGGGGTTAATACGGTAATTAGTAGGCAGTTGTAACCTATAACATACCTCGTTCACTCTCCTCAGGACTTTAAAACGGCCCCACAAACCGCGGACCCAGCTTCCGGCAGAGCAGGCGAAGGGGGCAGGTTTCGGGTCGAGAGCCAGACCCTGTCCCCTGGTGCGAACACTGGGGCCTCACTGCGGCGACGGTCTGCGCCAATTTTCTGGCGCCTTATGGCACGCTGAAGGTGGACGTGGGCTGCCTCCCAGGTCTCCTCAGCGTGCCGAAACCAATTGTCAACCGCAGGGGCCTCGGTCTGGCTCTGATGCCAAGGAGCCAGAACCGGCTGATACCCTAATACACATTGAAAGGGAGTAAGGTTAGTGGAGGAGTGACGTAGCGAGTTCTGAGCCATCTCTGCCCAGGGCACGAACTTCGCCCACTCCCCCGGCCGATCCTGGCAATAAGACCGCAGAAACCTACCCACATCCTGGTTAACTCTCTCCACCTGCCCATTACTCTCAGGGTGAAAACCTGAGGTAAGACTAACCGAGATCCCCAGACGCTCCATGAACGTCTTCCAGACCCTTGATGTGAACTGGGGACCCCGATCAGACACTATATCCTCAGGCACCCCATAGTGCCGGAAAACGTGTGTAAACAGGGCCTCTGCAGTTTGTAAGACCGTAGGGAGACCGGGCAAAGGGAGGAGACGACAGGATCGTGGTGTAAGAACCGATCCACAACGACCAGGATCGTGGTGTAAGAAGATCAGTCAAAAAATCCACCGACAGGTGCGACCACGGCCGTTGAGGAACGGGTAGAGGTTGTAGCTTACCTCTGGGCAGGTGTCTAGGAGCCTTGCACTGGTCACACACCGAGCAGGAAGAAACATAAATCCTCACGTCCTTAGCTAAAGTGGGCCACCAGTATCTCCCGTCAAGACAGCGCATCGTCCGACCTATCCCAGGATGACCAGAGGAGGGTGACGTGTGAGCCCAATATATCAATCGGTCGCGGACAGCAGACGGAACGTACAGACGACCAGCTGGACACTCAGGGGGAGAAGGCTCTGCACATGACGCCCGCTCAATGTCCGCGTCCAGCTCCCACACTACAGGCGCCACCAGACATGAAGCTGGGAGTATGGGAGTGGGATCCATGGACCGCTCCTCTGTGTCATACAGCCAAGACAATGCGTCTGCTTTAACGTTCTGGGAGCCTGGTCTGTAAGAAAGAGTAAACACGAACGAGTGAAAAACAACGAGGATTCAATCTCTTCGCCTGCCGGATATACTCCAGATTGCGGTGGTCAGTCCAGATGAGAAAAGGGTGTTTAGCCCCCTCAAGCCAATGCCTCCACACCTTCAAAGCTTCTATGACAACTAACAGCTCTCGGTTCCCCACATCATAGTTTCGCTCCGCCGGGCTGAGCTTCTTCGAAAAGAAAGCACAGGGGCGAAGCTTCAGTTACGTACCCGAACGCTGAGAGAGCACTGCTCCTATCCCAGCTTCGGATGCGTCCACCTCCACTACGAATGGCAAAGAGGGATTCGGATGAGCCAGCACAGGCACCGAGGTAAACAGAGTCTTCAGGTGCTCAAAAGCCCTGTTCGCCTCAGCTGACCACTGCAAGCGCACCGGGCCCCCCTTTAGCAGTGAGGTAATGGGAGCTGCCACCTGACCAAAACCCCAGATAAACCTCCGGTAGTAATTGGAAAACCCCCAAAAACGCTACAACTCCTTTACCGTGGTTGGAGTCGGCCAATTACGCACGGCTGCAATGCGGTCGCTCTCCATCTCCACTCCTGAAGTGGAAATCCGATGCCCTAGGAAGGAGATGGATTGTTGGAAAAACAAGCATTTCTCAGCCTTGACATATAGATCATGCTCTAACAGGCGACCAAGCACCCTGCGCACCAGGGACACATGCTCGGCGCATGTAGCAGAGTATATCAGAATATCATCGATATACACCACTACACCCTGCCCGTGCAGGTCCCTGAAGATCTCATCTACAAATGATTGGAAAACTGATGGAGCATTCATCAACCCATATGGCATGACCAGGTACTCATAATGACCTGAGGTGGTGCTAAATGCCGTCTTCCACTCATCACCCTTCTTACCAGATTGTACGCACTCCTGAGATCCAATTTTGTGAAAAATCGTGCCCCGTGCATTAACTCAATAATAGTATTGATCAGAGGTAGCGGGTAACTATATTTCACTGTGATTTTATTAAGACCTCGATAATCAACGCACGGGCGTAAACCGCTATCCTTTTTTTTCACAAAAAAGAAACTCGAAGAGACGGGTGAAATGGATGGATGAATGAACCCGATGCAGGGATTCAGAGACATATGTCTCCATAGCCTCCGTCTCCGCTTGCGACAGGGGATACACGTGACTCTTGGGATATGCAGGGTCTACCAGGAGATCTATCGCACAATCCCCCCGTCGATGGGGTGGTAATTGAGTCGCCTTCTTTTTACAGAAGGCGAGAGCCAAATCGGCATATTCGGGGGGAATGCGCACGGTGGAGACCTGGTCTGGACTTTCCACCGTAGTAGCACCAACGGAAACCCCTAAACACCTACCTGAGCATTCTCGCGACCACCCCGTGAGAGCCCTCTGTGGTCAAGAAACAGTGGGGTTATGACAAACTAACCAGGGTAGGCCTAGCACCACAGAATACGCAGAAGAATCAATAAGGAAAAGACTAATCTTCTCCTTGTGACCCTCCCGCGTTATCACACACAAAGGTGCGGTTAACTCCCTGATAAACCCTGACCCTAATGGTCGACTATCTAAGGCATGAATAGGGAAAGGCATATCCACAGGAACAATAGGGATCCCTAAACTATGAGCTAGATTTTTATTAATGAAATTCCCAGCCGCACCTGAATCTACTAACGCCTTTTACTGGGAATGCAGTGAAAAATCAGGAAAAGAGACAGAGACAAACATTAGTGCAGCAGAGGGCTCTGGATGAGAATGGTGCCTACTCACCTGGGGTGACGCCAGAATGCCCTGCCTGCCCTCTCTATTCCCAGAGGAACCAACCCGGCACCGATCAGTGTGCTCTCTGCGACCTTGAATGGTCTCCCTGCGCACCATCCCTCCCAATTCCATAGGTTCGGGAGAGAGGGTGCGGGAGGATGGAACAACCAGACCCCGATCTAGACGTCCACGAGTAGCCAGCATGTTGTCCAGCTTGATGGACATGTCCACCAGCTGGTCGAAGGTGAGGGTGGTGTCTCTACAGGCCAGCTCCCGACGGACGTCCTCGCGTAGACTACACCGGTAATGGTAGATCAGGGCCCTGTCGCTCCATCCAGCGCCGGCAGCCAAGGTCCTAAACCCCAAAGCAAAATCCTGTGCACTCCTCGTCTCCTGCCTCAGATGATAGAGAAGCTCACCCGCTGCTTTGCCTTCAGGTGGGTGATCCAATACTATCCGGAATTGGCGGGTGAACTCCTCAAAATGGTCCAACGCCGCATCCTCCCTACTACACACAGCGCTGGCCCATTCCAGGGCTTTCCCGGTGAGGCATGAGACGAGGGCGTAACTCTTCTCACGGTCAGATGGTACTGGGGAGGCCGTGGCTAGATACAAGTTCAGTTTAAGGAGGAAACCCTGGCAGCCGGCAGTATCTCCGTTGTATCCCGTAGGTAGAGATAAATGGATCTTTGATTCCGGAGAGGAAAAAACATTGACGGGAGATTCCGGTTGTGGTGGTGGTGGCGCTGGAGAAACTCCCTGTCTCTCCCAGCGATCCATTTTCATGACAATGTGATCCATGACGGAGCTGATAACGTCAAGCTCCCTCGCTTGTTCTTGAATGCGTTCCTCCAGGTCCATGGGCATAGTGTTCTCTCCTGCTGACTTCATATATGGTCAGAGATTCTGTCATGCATAGGTGTAATAGGTGGCAGGGAAGTCAGGCACAGGAGAGTCAAATGGAGTGTAAAATGGAGTCTTTTAATAAAGTCCACAGAGTATGCTCCAAAACACTAAATGTACATAACAAACAAACATGGGTACAAAGACCCGACCCGCACCTATACAACAAACTCACTACACTGACAATAAAACAATCTCTGACAAAGACATGAGGGGAAACAGAGGGTTATATACACAACAGGTAATGAATGGGATTTAAAACAGGTGTGTGGGAAGACAAGACAAAACCAATGGAAAATGAAAAAAGGATCAATGATGGCTAGAAGACCTGTGACGTCGAACGCCGAGCACCGCCCGAACAAGGAGAGGCAACGACTTTGGCAGAAGTCGTGACAATAGGGCTGTTTCTTCTCAGCTGAACCAACTGAGGTCAGCAAATCAAATATATAATACAATTACATCTTGAACAGTGCATTTTTCCTTTCAGATACGTTACTATGACTAGAAACAGAAACATGGACAATTATCTGGATCCTGGCCCTGCAATGGTTGATAATGCCTCTTCTGTTGCAACTTCAAACCTGTAGTGCTTTGTTTGTGGTACAGTAGACAGACCTCTTCACATCTCTAAATAGATCAAGGCCTTAGCATACAGTGCACTTCAGTGCCTGCTTGCCAGAATACTTGCTTGGCTACATTGTCTACTTAAAAAAAATATATTTCCTGTTTACATCTTGTGTCCATCCACCCAGAGCTCCAGCAGACCACCTAGGTCTGTCTAAGATGCAGCGGAAGGAGACAGAGCAGAAGAAGGTGAAGCAGCCGTTTGCACATGGACCTACCTGGGCACCAGGCAGTCATCCGTATGCTACAGAGCCAAACCTGTAGAGCCAACTATTGCAGAAGAGGCTGGAGCAGCAGGCAGCAGAGAGGAGGCAGCAGCAGAGAGGAAACAGAAGCAGAGAGGAAGCAGCAGGTGAGGCCACCACAACGAGGGCTGTCGCTCTCTCTCTCTCTCCTTTCCCCTCCTCTCCTATTCTCTCCTTTCACATTCTATCTCACCCCCTCTCCCCTTCCTCTCCCATCCCTCCATCCTCCAGTCTGTTCACATGGGCACAGACTGGCCAGGGAGTGCCAACTTGGCCTTTGGTGCCCATTGGTTCTGCCTGGTTTCCACTGCCAAATTGGATGTTGATAAATGCTCAAGCCATTGCCATGGTTTGACTTGTATCAGTGTGCATACAGCACATCTTATTTTTTTTAAATATTTTTTTACATTTTCCTTTTTTTGCATTCGTTATTCGTGTTTAGTGCCATTTGCAAGTTTCTTTCAATTGGTGTTTGTCCTCTGTGACTAATATTTTGACACATTTGCATTGCTGCTTATCAAACACATTTTAAACACACAGGCACTTTGTTTCATCTACCTACACTCAATGGAATTAAATTGTACACCTACGCATTTGGGAGTTCGGATATATTTGTGCCCCCTTTACCCCCTTGCAGATCCAGAAAAGACATAGAGCAGCTGCAAGAGAGAAACACCAACTTACACACACACACACACACACACACACACACACACACACACACACACACACACACACACACACACACACACACACACACACACACACACAGCAGAACGCCCTGAGTATGGAGCTACTCAGCTGTCCCTCGACAATCAGCACAAAGGGCATCCAACCTGAAGGTAAGGCGGCCTACTCACTAAAAACACACCCAGGAGAGCGTGTGTATGTGTTTGTGTGGATCTTTGCTTCTGTGTGTGAGTATGTGCCCCTGTGTGTGTGTGTGTGTGTGTGTGTGTGTGTGTGTGTGTGTGTGTGTGTGTGTGTGTGTGTGTGTGTGTGTGTGTGTGTGTGTGTGTGTGTGTGTGTGTGTGTGTGTGGATGTGTGTGTGTGTGTTGGTGTGTACGTGAGTATGTGGATCTTTGCTTCTGTGTGTGAGTATGTGCCCCTGTGTGTGGGTGTGTGTATTTCTCATCTGTGTGTGTGTCTGGAGAAGACTTCACAGATGAAAGCCCCATACACAGAGAGATGCCTCTCAAAGTGTAGCCGACTGCGGATCAAAACATCATGGCAGCAGGACCTTACATAATAAGAGTTCCGGGAAACCAAGGTTGTTTTTTAGGTTGCTTTCCACACACCCTATATTTGCTGTAAATTGTACCCTATTCCCTTTCTAGTATGCTACTTTTAACAAGGGCCCATAAGGGTGCCCATAGGGCTAATGCCAAAAGTAGTGTGCTTTATAGGGAATAAAGTTGCTATGCAATTCAAAAACTGTTCTTTTTTGGGGAAAGTGGGAATTTAAAGATATTTGATGCAATTCAAGTCCTTGTGCACTTGTGCATAACCTAGCATTCTCTCGCCTTAGGCAACTCTGTTTGTGGAGATGTGTGATGGAATTTCAGTTTGATTACAGTTTTTTTTTCAATCATTTTTGGCACATTTTTCAGTTATAAGTGTTATATTTTCAAATCTTTAAGTACAAATCTGTAAGCTGACAACACTTGTCATAACCCATATGTTATTTTCCGGACATTTGATTGGAGTTTCATACATCTTTTTTTTGTTTAGTCACAAATAAATCAGATTGTCACAACGATGGATCTCGATTCCCTCATCGCCTTGACCATCAGGACCGATGAGCGACTGCAGGAACGACGGAGGGAGAAGAGATTAGATTTCGCTCACCCGTCCAAGGTTTCCACCTCGCCTCCGAAGCATCCCGAAAGTCCCCGATGGCCCCATTGCCGAGAGAACCTGAGGCGATCCGATGTTCCCCAAGAGTCACCGAAGACGGCCGAGTCACCTTTTCCCGAGCCAATGCAACTAGGAAGAGATGGGCAGAACGGCTATACAGTTTCAACACAAAGAGTTGCCTGTATTGTGAGCATGATGAGAAAAATGGGTCTTAGAGTTTCATTATCCTTATATAGTACATATATAGGATAAATACTCAGAAACAGGGGTATTGTCAAGCAGTTGACCACTGTAGAAACGTAACACAGTGTTGGATGCCGTTTCTGCCCCATGGATCCCATTTTCTACCTGACCTGTCAACTGATACAGTATTACCTGTCTCTGCTTGAAATCCATTCGCTTACAGGGTATCAATGAAATTCAGATAATGAATGGAATATGTTGTTTTATAATCTGGGTGGTTTGAGCCCTGAATGCTGATTGGCTGACAGCCGTGGTATATCAGACAGTGTATGACACAACATGTATTTTTACTGCTCTAATTACGTTGGTAACCAGTTGATAATAGCATTAAGGCACCTCGGGGGTTTGTGGTATATGGCCAATGTACCATGGCTAAGGGCTGTGTCTAGGCACTTTGCGTTGTTTCGTGCTAAATGAACAGCCCTTAGCTGTCATATATAGGCCGTATATGACAACTCCTCGGGCCTTATTGCTTAAATATACAACATGGGTATTTCAGCAGTGCATTATATACTACACTATAATCCCAAATGCTAGCACATAGAGTGACTCTTTCCACTTTGTCCTATTGAAGCACACTGGCTGATGGAGAATGAGGATGTAGTATTTACAGCCACATCCGTATATATGATTTGGTTGTACCTTCCAACATCAATTGTCAAATTGATACAATTATGAGGTCAAAATATAGAAATGTAATCTTCAGCAGTTCTCAGACTATATGTTACAGTGACTATGCAGGCACTACATCATTTTGGTTCAGTCGTTATCAGCTTTGAGCAGTTTCATTTGTATTTGTATTTATTATGGATCCCCATTAGTTCCTGCCAAAGCAGCAGCTACTCTTCCTGGGGTTTATTATAGATCCCCATTAGTTCCTGCCAAAGCAGCAGCTACTCTTCCTGGGGTTTATTATAGATCCCCATTAGTTCCTGCCAAAGCAGCAGCTACTCTTCCAGGGGTTTATTATAGATCCCCATTAGTTCCTGCCAAAGCAGCAGCGACTCTTCCCGGGGTTTATTATAGATCCCCATTAGTTCCTGCCAAAGCAGCAGCTACACGTCCTGGGGTTTATTATAGATCCCCATTAGTTCCTGCCAAAGCAGCAGCTACTCTTCCTGGGGTTTATTATAGATCCCCATTAGTTCCTGCCAAAGCAGCAGCTACTCTTCCTGTTTTTCTATAGACCCCCATTAGTTCCTGCCAAAGCAGCAGCTACACTTCCTGGGGTCCAGCAAAATTAAGGCAGCCTATACAATTTTAAAACATTGCAATACATTCACAGATTTCACAACACACTGTGTGCCCACAGACCCCTACTCCACCACTACCACATATCTACAGTACAAAATCCATGAGTATGTATAGTGTGTATGTTATCGTGTGTGTGTGTGTGTGTGTGTGTGTCTGTGCCAATGTTTGTGTTGCTTCACAGTCTCCGCTGTTCCATAATGTGTTTTTTTATCTGTTTTTAAAATGTAATTTTACTGCTTGCGTCAGTTACTTGATGTGGAATAGACTTCCATGTAGTCATGGCTCTATGTAGTACTGTGTGCCTCCCATAGTCTGTTCTAGACTTGGGGACTGTGAAGAGACCTCTTGTGGCATGTCTTGTGAGGTATGCATGGGTGTCCGAGGTGTGTGCCAGTAGTTTATAGACAGACAGCTTGGTGCATTCAACATGTCAATACCTCTCATGAGTACAAGTAGTGATGAAGTCAATCTCTCCTCCACTTTCAGCCAGGAGAGACTGACAGGCATATTGTTAATGTCAGCTCTCTGTGTACATCCAAGGTTCAACCGTGCTGCCCTGTACTGAGGGAAAAACTTCCAACTGTAACCAGTGCCTGCAACCTGGATCAGGTTGTCAGTCAACCTACCAGCGTATTTACAAACAGCACAGGAATTAAATCATCAACATGTATTGATCACATTTTTACTAACGCTGCAAATATTTGCTTTAAAGCAGTATCCAAATCCATAGGATGTAGTGATCACAATATACAGTGCTTTGCAAAAGTATCCACCCACCTTGGTGGTTTTCCTATTTTCTTGCATTACAACCTGTAATTTAAATGGATCTTTATGTGGATTTCATATAATGGACATACACAAAATTGTCCAAATTGGTGAAGTGAAATGAAAAAATAACTTGTTTCAAAAAATTAAAAAATAAATAAATGGAAAAGTGGTGCGTGGATATGTATCCACCTCACCCCCTTTGCTATGAAGCCCCTAAAAAAGATCTGGTGCAACCATTTACCTTCATAAGTCACATAATTAATTAAATAAAGTCCACCACTGTGTAATCTAAGTGTCACATGATCGGTCACATGATCTCAGTATACTTTTGTATATACCTGTTCTGAAAGGCCCCAGAGTCTGAAACACCACTAAGCAAGGGACACTCCCAAGTAAGTGGCACCATGAAGACCAAGGAGATTTCCAAACAGGTCAGACAAGTTCTGGAGAAGTACAGATCAGGGTTGGGTTATAAAAAAATATCAGAAACTTTGAACATTCCACGGAGCACCATTAAATCCATTATTAAAACATTGAAAGAGTATGGCTTCACAACAAACCTGCCAAGAGAGAGCTGCCCACCAAAACTCTCGGACCAGGCAAGGAGGGCATGTAATTTTTTTTTAATTTAACCAGGTAGGCTAGTTGAGAACAAGTTCCTATTTACAACTGCGACCTGGTTGAGATAAATTAATCAGAGAGGCACCAAAGAGACCAAAGATAACCCTGAAGGAGCTGCAAAGCTCCACAGCGGAGATTGGAGTAACTTTCCATAGGACCACTTTAATGTTTTTCATCGGCAGGGACTGGGAAACTGGTCAGAATTGAAGGAATGATGTATGGCACAAAATACAGGGAATTTCTTGAGGGAAAACTGTTTCACTCTTCCAGAGATTTGAGACTGGGACGGAGGTTCACCTTCCAGCAGAACAATTACCCTAAGCATACTGCTAAAGCAACAATTGAGTGGTTTAGGGGAAACATTTAAATGTCTTGGAATGGCCTAGTCAAAGCCCAGACCTCAATCCAATTGAGAATCTGTGGTATGACTTAAATATTGCTGTTTACCAGCAGGAACCCATCCAACTTGATGGAGCTGGAACAGTTTTTCCTTGAAGAATGGGCAAAAATCACAGTGTGCCAAGCTTATAGAGACATACCCCAAGAGACTTGCAGCTGTAATTGCTGCAAAAGGTGGCTCTACAATGTATTGACTTTGGGGGGGTGAATAGTTATGCACGCTCAAGTTTTCAGTTTTTTTGTCTTATTTCTTGTGTGTTTCACAATAAAAACTTTTTTCCATCGTCAAAGTGGTAGGCATGTTGTGTAAATCAAATGATACAAACCCCCCAAAAATCAATTTTAATTCCAGGTTGTAAGGCAACAAAATAGGAAAAATGCCAAGAGGGGTGAATACTTGCGCAAGGCACTGTATACATGTCTGTCTGTCCTACTGAACTAGACATGTCTATCGGTCTGTCCTACTGAACTAGACATGTCTCTCTGTCTGTCCTACTGAATTAGGCATGTCTCTCTGTCTGTCCTACTGAACTAGACATGTATATCTGTCTGTACTACTGAACTAGACATGTCTATCTGTCAGTCCTACTGAACTAGACATGTCTATCTGTCTGTCCTACTGAACTAGACATGTCTATCTGTCAGTCCTACTGAACTAGACATGTCTATCTGTCTGTCCTCTTGAAATAGACATGTCTGTCCTACTGAACTAGACATGTCTATCTGTCTGTCCTACTGAACTAGACATGTCTATCTGTCTGTCCTCTTGAAATAGACATGTCTGTCCTACTGAACTAGACATGTCTATCTGTCTGTCCTACTGAACTAGACATGTCTACCTGTCTATTCTTTGACATGTCCATAAAGATAGTGCCTACAGTTGGACGTCAGTCTAGAGACTGTGATTTTGGTCCTAAATGCACAGTATCTTTCTTGATGTGATATCCAATCAAATTGTGATTTATCACAGGAATGGGATGTACATATTAACACAAGCACAAGGGGGCACTGGCTAGACACAATTCATCACGTCAAGCACATCAGCACTGAAACGCTTTTACTCTTCATCCACCAGGCTTAGGGTTGCAAAGCTACTGGTAATAATTGTAAAAAATGTATTCATAAATAGTATTGTTTTTTATATCTGATATTGTCCATGAGTTTCATGTGGATAGACCATTTGGTTCAAGAGAAAATAGCTGAATTAATGAAAAAAAAGCATCTAATCAACAATGGCATTATTTTCAATTAACTCTGCCTTCCAATTATTCCATACATTTCTTTATTAGAAAATAATTTGAATGAATTATTTCATATTTTTGACTTGAGATTAGGTCACACAGAGGGCAGAGATAATTACATACAACTGTAAAAATCAGAAGAACCCAAAAGGGCCACTAGATGTCTTGTGAAAGATCACATAAAATACTTGAAAGATACCACAATTCTGGTGGTTTACTGGTAAACTTCGAAAGTTTACAGTTATATACCCCCCCCTTTGCCAGCATTATCAGGCTACAAAGATGCAGCCATTTGAACAACATAACATTATCCATGCCATGAACATTCGGACTCTTCTTATCTTTGAAATGAGACATATGCAACTAAGTGAAAACTATAGCAGACGGACAGCAGCATAGCATTCTCACATGGCAAAGCCTTTGTCGTGTTGACACCACGAGATGCATCCTGATTTCAGATACATAGTTCTCCTCATGCTTGAAGGGTCATTGTCATTTTCGCTGTTGTGGAGATGTGATTACCCAGGCAGAGAGAGAGAGAGGGAGCGAAAGACAAGGGAGAGGAGGGACAGGGGGACAGAGAGGGAGAGAGATTGGGGAACAAGAGGAGGGAGGGAGAGACAGGGGTGAGAGACAGAGAAGGGAGGGATGTTAAAAAGAAGGGACGGAATAGTTCCCCAAACCACTGTAAAATACTCGTCTTCCTCTCGCAAATCCTCCTGAGAATGGAAAGGTCTCTCCTTGAGTTGAGACAAAGAAAATTGAACAAGAGCCCTAATGCCAGCAACACAATAAATACCTCTTATTCACCATCCCTTTTTCTTTCTCTCTCTGACTCTCTTTCCCTCAAATTATTTCTCTCTCTTGCCCTCCGTTACATTTACATTACATTTAAGTCATTTAGCAGACGCTCTTATCCAGAGCGACTTACAAATTTCGTTCTCTTCCACTCTCCCTCTTATTCACCCTCTTCCGCCGGTTTCTCTCCCTCTGTCTCTCTCTCCTTCCCTCCCTCACTACCCTCTTTCCCCCATCCCTAGAGGAAAGAGAAAGAGGTGAATCGGATGTGTCAGGAGATTGCCTGGCCAAGGAAGATGGGAGAGGCCACCCAGATACATACATACATACATACATACATACATACATACATACATACATACATACATACATACATACATACATACAGACAGACAGACAGACAGACAGGCAGACAGACAGACAGACAGACAGACAGACAGACAGACAGACAGACAGACAGACAGACAGACAGACAGACAGACAGACAGACAGACAACTTCCGGCGCCGACAGAGATGGCCGCCTCGCTTCGCATTCCTAGGAAACTATGCATTATTTTTTTTACGTGTTATTTCTGACATTGGTACCCCAGGTAATCTTAGGTTTTATTACATACTGTCAGGAGGAACTACTGGATATAAGAGCAAAGTCAACTCACCATCATTACTACCAGGAATACGACTTTCCCGAAGTGGATCCTCTGTTTTGCCCACCACCCAGGACAATGGATCGGATCCCAGCCGGCGAACCAAAACAACGGCGCCGTAAAAGGGGCAGACGAAGCGGGCTTCTGGTCAGGCTCCGGAGACGGGCACATCGCACACCGCTCTCGAGCATACTACTTGCCAATGTCTAGTCTCTTGACAACAATGTTGATGAAATCCGAGCAAGGGTAGCATTCCAGAGAGACATCAGAGACTGTAACGTTCTTTGCTTTACAGAAACATGGCTCACTCGAGACACGCTATTGGAGTCGGTACAGCCAGCTGATTTCTTCACACATCGTGCCGACAGAAACACGCATCTTCCTGGTAATAAGAGGAGAGGGGGGGTATGCCTTATGATTAACGAGACGGGGTGTGATCATAACAACATACATGAACTCAAGTCCTTCTGTTCACCTGACTGAATTCCTCAAAATCATTATCTACCAAGAGAATTCTCTTTGATTATAATCACAGCCGCATATATTCCCCCCCAAGCAGACACATCGATGGCCCTGAACAAACTTTATATGACTCTATGTAAACTGGAAACCACATATCCTGAGGCTGCATTCATTGTAGCTGGGGATTTTAACAAGGCTAATCTGAAAACAAGACTCCCTAAATTGTATCAGCATATCGATTGTTCTACCAGGGCTGGTAAAACACTGGATCATTGTTATTCTAACTTCCGCGACGCATATAAGGCCCTCCCCTGTCCTCCTTTTGGAAAAGCTGACCACGGCTACATTGTGTTGCTTCCAGCCCATAGACAGAGACTAAAACAGGAAGCTCCCGCACTCAGGTCTGTTCAATGCTGGTCCGACCAATCTGATTCCACGCTTCAAGATTGTTTCAATCACGTGGACTGGGATATGTTCCGCATTGCGTCAAACAACAACATTGACGAATATGCTGATTCGGTGAACGAGATTATTAGCAAGTGCATCGGTGATGCTGTACCCACAGCAACTATTAAAACCTACACAAACCAGAAACCGGGGATTGATTGCAGAATTCTCGCAAAGTTGAAAGCGTGAACCACTGCTTTTAATCAGGGCAAGGTGACCGGAAACACGACCGAATAGAAACAGTGTAGCTATTCCCTCCGCAAGGCAATCAAACAAGCTAAACGTCGGTATAGAGACAAAGTAGAGTCGCAATTCAACGGCTCAGACACAAGAGGTACAGTGCCCTGCGAAAGTATTCGGCCCCCTTGAACTTTGCGACCTTTTGCCACATTTCAGGCTTCAAACATAAAGATATAAAACTGTATTTTTTTGTGAAGAATCTACAACAAGTGGGACACAATCATGAAGTGGAACGACATTTATTGGATATTTCAAACTTTTTTAACAAATCAAAAACTGAAAAATTGGGCGTGCAAAATTATTCAGCCCCTTTACTTTCAGTGCAGCAAACTCTCTCCAGAAGTTCAGTGAGGATCTCTGAATGATCCAATGTTGACCTAAATGACTAATGATGATAAATACAATCCACCTGTGTGTAATCAAGTCTCCGTATAAATGCACCTGCACTGTGATAGTCTCAGAGGTCCGTTAAAAGCGCAGAGAGCATCATGAAGAACAAGGAACACACCAAGCAGGTCCGAGATACTGTTGTGAAGAAGTTTAAAGCCGGATTTGGATACAAAAAGATTTCCCAAGCTTTAAACATCCCAAGGAGCACTGTGCAAGCAATACTATTTAAATGGAAGGAGTATCAGACCACTGCAAATCTACCAAGACCTGGCCGTCCCTCTAAACTTTCAGCTCATACAAGGAGAAGACTGATCAGAGATGCAGCCAAGAGGTCCATGATCACTCTGGATGAACTGCAGAGATCTACAGCTGAGGTGGGAGACTCTGTCCATAGTACAACAATCAGTCGTATATTGCACAAATCTGGCCTTTATGGAAGAGTGGCAAGAAGAAAGCCATTTCTTAAAGATATCCATAAAAAGTGTTGTTTAAAGTTTGCCACAAGCCACCTGGGAGACACACCAAACATGTGGAAGAAGGTGCTCTGGTCAGATGAAACCAAAATTGAACTTTTTGGCAACAATGCAAAACGTTATGTTTGGCGTAAAAGCAACACAGCTCATCACCCTGACCACACCATACCCACTGTCAAACATGGTGGTGGCAGCATCATGGTTTGGGCCTGCTTTACATCAGCAGGGACAGGGAAGATGGTTAAAATTGATGGGAAGATGGATGGAGCCAAATACAGGACCATTCTGGAAGAAAACCTGATGGAGTCTGCAAAAGACCTGCGACTGGGACCGAGATTTGTCTTCCAACAAGACAATGATCCAAAACATAAAGCAAAATCTACAATGGAATGGTTCAAAAATGAACATATCCAGGTGTTAGAATGGCCAAGTCAAAGTCCAGACCTGAATCCAATCAAGAATCTGTGGAAAGAACTGAAAACTGCTGTTCACAAATGCAGTTAAAACTGTATTTTTTTGTGAAGAATCTACAACAAGTGGGACACAATCATGAAGAGTCGCAATTCAACGGCTCATACAGTTTTATATCTTTATGTTTGAAGCCTGAAATGTGGCAAAAGGTCGCAAAGTTCAAGGGGGTCGAATACTTTCGCAAGGCACTGTATGTGGCAGGGTCTACTGTCAATCACGGATTACGAAAAGAAAACCAGCCCAGTCGCATACCAGGATGTCTTGCTCCCAGACAGACTAAACAACTTCTTTGCTCGCTTTGAGGACAATACAGTGCCACTGACATGGCCCGCTACCAAAATCTGCGGACTCTTCTTCAGTGCAGCCGATGTGAGTAAAACATTTAAACGTGTTAACCCTCGCAAGGCTGCAGGCCCAGACGGCATCCCCAGCCACGTCCTCAGAGCATGCGCAGACCTGCTGGCTGGTGTGTTTATGGACATATTTAATCATCCTTATCCCAGTCTGTTGTTCCCACATGCTTCAAGAGGGCCACCATTGTTACTGTTCCCAAGAAAGCTAAGGTAACTGAGCTAAACGGCAACCGCCCCATAGCACTCACTTCCGTCATCACGAAGTGCTTTGAGAGACTAGTCAAGGACCATATCACCTCCACCCTACCTGACACCCTAGACCCACTTCAATTTGCTTAACGCCCCAACAGGTCCACAGATGATGCAATCGCAACCACACTGCACACTGCCCTAACCCATCTGGACAAGAGGAAAATCTATGTGAGAATGCTGTTCATCGACTACAGCTCAGCATTAAACACTATAATACCCTCCAAACTCGTCATCAAGCTCGAGACCCTGGGTCTCGACCCTGCCCTTTGCAACTGGGTACTCGACTTCCTGACGGGCCACCCCCAGGTGGTGAGGGTAGGTAACAACATCTCCACCCCACTGATCCTCAACACTGGGGCCCCACAAGGGCGCGTTCTGAGCCCTCTCCTGTACTCCCTGTTCACCCACGACTGCATGGCCATGCACGCCTCCAACTCAGTCAGTAAGTTTGCAGATGACACTACAGCTTCATTACCAACAACGACGAGACGGCCTACAGGGAGGAGGTGAGGGCCCTCGGAGTGTGGTGTCAGGAAAATAACCTCACACTCAACGTCAACAAAACAAAGCAGATGATCGTGGACTACAAGAAACAGCAGAGGGAGCACCCCCCTATCCACATTGATGGGACAGTAGTGGAGAGTACTACGTTTTAAGTTCCTCGGCGTACACATCACGGACAAACTGAATTGGTCCACCCACACAGACAGCGTGGTGAAGAAGGTATAGCAGTGCCTCTTCAACCTCAGGAGGCTGAAGAAATTCGGCTTGTCACCAAGATCACTCACAAACTTTTACAGATGCACAATCGAGAGCATCCTGTCGGGCTGTATCACCACCTGGTACGGCAACTGCTCCGCCCACAACCGTAAGGCTCTCCAGAGGGTAGTGAGGTCTGCACAAAGCATCACCGGGGGCAAACTACCTGCCCTCCAGGACACCTACACCACCTGATGTCACAAGAAGGCCATAAAGATCATCAAGGACAACAACCACCCGAGCCACTGCCTGTTCACCCCGCTATCATCCAGAAGGCGAGGTCAGTACAGGTGCATCAAAGCTGGGACCGAGAGACTGAAAAACAGCTTCTATCTCAAGGCCATCAGACTGCTGCTGTTGTTGCTGCCAACATATACTGACTCAACTCCAGCCACTTTAATGATGGAAAAATGGACGTGAAGAATCTATCACTAGCCACTTTAAACAATGCCACTTAATATAATGTTTACATACCCTACATTACTCATCTCATATGTATATACTGTACTCGATACCATCTACTGCATCTTGCCTATGCTGTTCTGTACCATCACTCATTCATGTATCTTTATGTACATATTCTTCATCCCTTTACACTTGTGTGTATAAGGTAGTTGTTGTGAAATTGTTAGGTTAGATTACTCGTTGGTTATTACTGCATTGTCAGAACTAGAAGCACAAGCATTTTGCTACACTCGCATTAACATCTGCTAACCATGTGTATGTGACAAATACAATTTGATTTGATTTGACAGACAGGCAAACAGACAAAAGGGGATTCGGAGCTGGAAGAGGAACCAAGCAGCACAAGGACATTTTAAAAACCAAGTACCTGGCCTGGAGAGACAAGGACACACACACGCGCACACACACACGGTTGGGTTGACAGTTAAACGTATCCTCTTTGTCTGTTTCACTCTGTTCTGTCAGAAGCACTCCTTTTGACAGTGAGGCACCATTCTGACATCTTCTTTCAACAACTATGTTCGTTGGTTGTTGAGTGTTGGCGTGCATGTTTCAGGGCCCTTCTAAGAACAAAGTACAGAATTTCACACTGTCGCACTTAAAAAAGAGAAACAGAAACATCAATCAGTCAATAACATTTACTTAAAAAGCCCTTTTTACATCAGCAGTCGTCATAAGGTACTTTTACAGTCACCCAAAACATGGCATCTGACATGAGACTAACAACAATAATTCCGTGATGATGACTCATTACTGACATGATGATAGCTAGTGATTATGATTTAAGGAAGAGACGACAATGTGATTAATCAGGTGGGACCGTTGGGGTCCCCACACTAAGTCGTGTGTGGGGGCTGGCTTGTTTGACATGTGATGGAGGATGTTTTAAAAAGCTGGTGTCACATTAATCATTTACCTTCGGAGTGATGGATTGAAAAGGAACTGACAGAGGGGTGAGGAGATCTCAGTCACCACACAGGGACCACAGGATGGGAGAACATGGAATGTGCATTTGCTTTGACAACACCAGAGGAGGCTGGTGGGAGGAGCTATATCAGGACGGGCTCATTGTAATGACTGGAATGGAATGAATGGAACAGTATTAAACACATCAAACCTATGGAAACCACATGTTTGACTCTGTTCCATTTATTCCACTCCAGCAATTAGAATGAGCCTGTCCTCCTATAACTCCCCCCACCAGCCTCCTCTGGACAAAACTGACGCTCATGCTTACTGACACTGCATGCACTTAGCAATGCTCAGTACTTTCCCTTTTTCTCTCTATCCTACTTTTCCATTTCTCTCTATGTGTCTGTATGCCTCTCTTCCTGTGTCTATTTATTTCTCTTCTCTCTTTCTATCTCTCCCGGTCTCCCCTTTTGTCTCCCCTCTCTTCATATGCCTTTTCTTCTCCTTTTTTTCTCTCACTCTCTCTCCTCCGTTTGGACTCTTTCACCTCAAGACCAAAAAAGTACAGTCTCCTCACTTGTGTGATTATTTCGTATGGGTTTGGTGCTCCGCCGCAAAGCGGTGACCATCTGCATATTGTGCCTCCCATTTCAAACAGATAAAAATGTAACAATTATCAAAATAGCCCTACTGGCTTTGAATATGAATATGAAATGTGTTTTTACCATAAATGCACTTACCCAAAAGGTAGACAGAGATCGACACAAAAGCCATTGACAAACTGATGCGGGAAATCAGAGGAAAGAGACAAAATGGGTAATGCTCATTGGGGCACAACGTAACAAAATGTTATTGCAGTGGTTCCCAACCTTTTTCGCTTACTCCACCACCTACTGAATTTAGCTCTGCCCGGAGTACTCCTGAAGTACACCCTCACGTGCATTTTACCAGTAGGCCTATGGTCTCATTGGTCTTCTCAAGTACCCCCTGTGGATGGGCCAGTTACCCCGCACGAATCACAATCTAATTGGACAAGTTCACACAGTACCCCCTCTGTTTTGGACCCTATATCCACCATTTCGTGCATACCGAACACAACCCTGAACAATGCATGGACTGTCGAGAACTGGTGGAGGAGTGTGTGAACAATGTCACACCTCTTCGCCTGTTCCTGTCAGATCTGAGACGAAGTGCTCTCGTATCGAGAAGGTCGTTGGCTTCCCGCACCGCTCCACGACACAACTGTTACATACTAACGGGTTGTTCCTGACGTGTTACAACACACCTGCCGTGTCTCGTGTCAGATCGGATATGCTATCGCACACACACAGTCTCATCAATGTTGAACGCGCCCCCGACGATACCTCCGAAGCCTCATACGTGTACATGTACCATGGCTTTCACTTAGTAAGGCTATATGACCCATTTTGTGTTGTTAGAAAATGTCATTCACAGACCTGTACCTTGAGTTTGAATATAACGCTAGCATACTTGTGGTTGCCATTTCAAGTCTTCTACCCTCTATAATTCTAATAATATTAACTATAATTGCTTTTCATTGGTTAATATGAGGAGAGGATAGGAGAGTGTTCTGACTGATGAGGATCTCCTGAGTATTGCATTGTTATTGTTTATGAGGAAATTAGGAGAGTATTCATTTTTAATATGTCGCGGCTATGCTGCACTACGCTCTCTCATGCGAAGAGCGAGACAGAGGCCACTTCTGAACAGATTTGTCATGGAAAGAGATTTCATAAAGGGAAAATCTAAGGATTTGAGGGGAAAGAATGCCGTGGGAAAATGCATTTCATGACATCATTGTAGTTTAGAGTAGGATACATATCAAATCAAATTGTATTGGTTCGCATACACATATTTAGCAGATTATTGCGGGTGCAGCGAAATGCTTGTGTTCCTAGCTCCGACAGTGCAGTAGTATTTGACAGTTCACAACAATACACACACATCTAAAAGTAAAAATAATTAAATCAATATTTGGACAAGAAATACACATATGAAATGAATAAAACAATATGTGAACATTATTAAAGTGACTAGTGTTCCATTTAAAGTGACCAGCGATTTCTTTGTACTTGTTTCTCCTTGTCTTAGCCTTCTGCTCCATGACATCATCTATTGACTATGCTTTCCTGTTTTGTTGTTTGCAGGTCTTGCTTGATTACTTTAATTCGACTTTCTCAATGGGAACAATGTGCACAACACCAAACCCTCTCATCCGCTCAAAATCCATTATGCAAACATCTGTCTTTGGGTGCAGCTGTTTGCGGTGATGCTCCACAAGCTTCTCCAAGAAGAACCAGGACTAGAAGATCACAAACTACTGTGACAAGACCCAGAAGCAGCGCCCAGATCATACCAGCTGGAGAAAGAGTGTGACCTCAACAAGGCAAAGTTAACACTAGGGTGGGTGGAGGAAATAGGGATTTAGCCTTAGCTACATAATTGTGTTATTTACGTACCATTACATGCAGGAATGTACAGTACCGTATCTCGACACATGAACGCCGTTGACATTGTACTGTAGTTGATCATTTATGACTACAACACAGGGAGGAGAAACTAGGGTTGTGATGTAGCTACAGTATTAACATACCGTGATACATGTTGCAACATGCTGTAAATAACATGCAACATGCAGTTCTATATATGTAACTGCTTTACATTGGTTTATGAGGCGGAAAGAATGTGACGGAGCTCAATTTAATCATGTATAATTTACAGTGGTGTAAAGTACTTAAGTAAAACTACTTGAAAGTACTAGTTTTTATTTTTACCCCTTTTTTCGTGAAATCCAATTGGTAGTTAGTCTTGTCCCATCGCTGCAACTCCACTACAGATTCGGTAAAGTCGAAGGGCGAGAGTCATGCGTCCTCTGAAACACAACCCTGCCAAGCTGCACTATTTTTGACTACTTTTACTTCACTATATTCCTGAATAAAATAATGTACTTTTTACTCCATACATTTTCCCTGACACCCAAATAGTACAAAGTACAATGTTACATTTTGAATGCATAGCAGGACAGGAAAATGGTCAAATTCACGCACTTATCAAGAGAACATCAATGGGCATCCCTACTGCCTCTGATCTGGCGGACTCACTAAAAACAAATTATTAATTTGTAAATTATGTCTGAGTGTTGGAGTGTGCCCCTGGCTATTAGTAAATAAAAAAAGAGGAAAATCATGCCTGGTTTGCCTAATATAAGGAATATGAAATTATTTACACTATTACTTTGACACTTAAGTACATTTTAGTAATTACATTTACTTTTGATACTTCAGTATATTTAAAACGAATTACTTTTAGACTTTTACTCAGCTCTCTTAAGGTATCTTAGGAACTTTTTCCACCACTGATAATTTGTGACTACAAAACGTCAGTATTGTGTCTAGGTTTTGGTTTGACAGAGACTGTTATTCTCTCTAGTAATATCCCTGTCACATTGGCATAATGTGTCTATCTAATTGATTCACGGAACCTCTCAAACGTATGATAATGGCAGAGAATTAAATGGCAGCGATAGAAAGAAAGAGAGACAATAATAGCAGAGGATTGGAGTACCTGATAAGTCAAATCAGAAGCGTTTGGTGCACGAGTCAAATCAGAAGCGTTTGGTGCACGAGTCAAATCAGAAGCGTTTGGTGCACGAGTCAAATCAGAAGCGTTTGGTGCACGAGTCAAATCAGAAGCGTTTGGTGCACGAGTCAAATCAGAAGCGTTTGGTGCACGAGTCAAATCAGAAGCGTTTGGTGCACGAGTCAAATCAGAAGCGTTTGGTGCACGAGTCAAAGCAGCGTTTGGTGCACAAGTCAAATCAGCGTTTGGTGCATGAGTCAAAGCAGCGTTTGGTGCACACGTCAAATCAGAAGCGTTTGGTGCACGAGTCAAAGCAGCGTTTGGTGCACGAGTCAAATCAGCGTTTGGTGCACGAGTCAAAGCAGCGCTTGGTGCACGAGTTAAAGCAGCGTTTGGTGCACGAGTCAAAGCAGTGTTTGGTGCACGAGTCAAATCAGAAGCGTTTGGTGCACGAGTCAAAGCAGCGTTTGGTGCACGAGTCAAATCAGAAGCGTTTGGTGCACTAGTCAAATCAGCGTTTAGTGCACGAGTCAAAGCAGCGTTTGGTACACACACTTTGTTCCTGTCTGTATACCTGTCTTTAAACCAGTCTCACTGAGAGTAAAAATCCTAACCGTTGAGGACCCCATCTCATAGAAATTCAGGCAGAGTATTTACATCTTACGTCACGATTTCATTCAGTGTTGTTGTTATGATGCTTCAAGATTACCAGGTGTCATACTGTACCGAGAGTAAACCCAGCCAACCCAAAAAATGGTCCAGTTGTGCTGATGATTGTACAGTGTTTGTATAAAACATTCGCCTGAACACATTTTGTTCCTGGAACACATTTTTGTCTGTTCTTTAAAAGTTCCCTGAATGTTTGTGGGAACAGTATAGGGACATCACATGAGATGTTCCTACATGTTGTTGCAGCACTATGTTCTAAAAACATTAATGGGACATCATTTATTAGGTAACCTATTAAAACCCCAAGGGGAACATTCTGTGGTGATGTTGTGCACATTTTAGTGAACGTTAGGATAATCTTCCAATACTATTTAATGTAAAACAAAAAACAATGAAATATATATGTTTCTGTTGTTATTTGAATAGTTTTGTGATGTTATCTCCTAATGTTAGATAAAACCCAACCTAGAAACTTCATGGGAATGTTAGCTTTATGTCCTGGGAACATTCCGAGTTTCCTGGGAATGTGCTATTTTTCATTCTTCCATAAAGTTTCGTTGAAGTTGTATATTGCAGGCTGAGACTAGCTGCTGTCTGCATGTCCAACTTGATGTCTGTTCCTGTCAATGTCATGCTGTGCAAGCTTCTGCAGGCCTACTGTAGGTTTTAAACTGTTACTTCTGTCCAAGGCAGGTAAAACTACCTATGAAACATTTTTTAGACGTTTAAAACTGTCACGATCCCATTTTGGGATATACATGTCGACAAAGGTGATGAATAATATACTCTTCGACTTCCATTATGAAACCATACAAAAAGTGCTCTTGATACAAAGTTATGTTGAAACAATGTTTCCCTGGACTGGTTTTCCCAATGTGTCTATAACACTGACAACCTCCTCTGAATTATGGAAAAAAATAAATACTGAATAAACATTTCTCTTTTGTTTAAAAATAGTTAAAAACAGGTTTTGGAGATTTTTAAAAACGTACCAGAGCAGTGTATCATTTAAAAAAAATCCCATTCGGTTTCAGTTCTGGCTTTTCCAGAGTTTATAGTCCGTGACCTGGGCCCATTTTCATAAAGCGTCTCAAAGTAGGAGTGCTGATCTAGGATCATATTCATGTCAATTATGATTTAAAAGGCTAATCTGATCTTAGATCTGAGGCAATTTGTTGAATATGGGTCCTTAGCTTATAGTCAGTGAACTGAGAATTACTGGAAAAATGTAGATTTGGAGTATAGAACTAGGAATTAGAATAATAGAAGGGAGTGAAGCTTCTTACTATAGTCAAAAGGTCAGCCATGTTGGTCAGGGAGTTGGTCAACCATGGTTTGCCAGTGCTCTGATCAGATCAAACAATGAATGCGAAGAATTGATCTGCACTGTATGTGTGTTAGCTAGCAAGCCAGTTTTAGAGGAACGATTCCATAAATGTAGCTAATTAACTGCCAATATGCCAATATTCCTTTCAAACAATGCAGTCAATCCACAGCCATACACTGGCTCATATCAGTTGATGATAGGACTTATCAGCACTTGTTGTAAATGCAACTGAGTAACGGTAGTGCTGACAGTACTGATATGGCATCACATAAAAGCACTCAGAGCTTTCCAAGAAAACAAAATCTGAGACGTTTATGGTCTGTTTACACATAATTTTGAGGCTATTTATACAGAAAATTAGTATAACACCTGTATAAACTATATTTATAATTATCTTTAGGTTGACTATAATTCCACTGCACAATTTGTGATACGTCACATGCCTTACTTTTATTTCCCTGAACAAGTAAAAGCAGGAAATGCATCACCTATGCCTCTACTGCCATTCATTCCAATTAGACTGGTTTTGGATTTTCTCCCTGACCAAGATGGCTGCCCCTTCAGTAATTCTCTATGATTTGGAGCCTCCTCTAGTGCCACTGTCGCTAAATGGCAATAACTGTTCAATATGGAAGATCAATTGCTTTTGAATGAAAATAATACATGATAATAACCATTATTAAATTTGGTTGTCGACGGGCTGTTTGCCTGAGCTGTGCCATACCCCAGAAAATATTAAACATTGATTTTTCATCTCAACTCCTCAGTATCCTCCACAGTGGCAGTTCTATTTTAAAGAATGTACTAGCTTACACACAAAGTCTAGGGCCACTCAAACCTCATTAAACACACAGTGGCACACACACACACACACACACACACACACACACACACACACACACACACACACACACACACACACACACACACACACACACACACACACACACACACACACACACACACACACACACACACACACACACACACACACACCATACAACTGATGACTCAACACTGCACTAGGACATATCAAAACAATGTTTCTTAATCAATCATGTTACATTACTTGAATATTGCAGAGACCAACACACATCAATGAGAGTCCCAGACTCTCAGTGTCAGTATTTCCTCATGTGTCAAGGAACTGAACCAAGCCCGTCTTTTCACCTCTGAGATTAGATTAAAAGATCCAAGCAGGGGGAGAAATGTAATATAATCAGAAGTGTAATTTGATTTGGAAAGGATTGATAATGTAATTTTACATTTCTTATCTCAAGGCTGAGAATTCGCTGGATAGGGAGAGAGACTGACTACAGTACATGAATCCCAAGTTCCATCGACAATGTCTCAATGCTTGTGTCCCAACTGGCACCCTATTCCCCACAAAGTGCACTACTTTTAACTAGAGGCCTATTGGCCCTGTAAAAAGTAGTGCACTACATATGGAATATAGCGACATTTGGGAGTCAATGAGATCTTATTGAAAAAGTCCTTGGTCATTAAACATGTTTTGGAGGAGATTTCCAGCACTTTTCAAAGGAATGAAGTTAAAAAGTTATTATGTTATTGTTACAGCTCTCTGCTAGGTATTGTGCTTCCTTTGTGTGTTTGTCAGAGTGTCAGAGTTTGATAGAGAGGAAGAAAAAGATTGAGATATTGAGTGCTTGTTAGTGTTTAACTTAGACAGCTATCAGCCTCTGGTTAACGCATCTAAAATGGTACCCTATTGCTTTATAAAGTCTCATTCCTATTTAGGGCACCTTTGACTGTTCCCTCCCTCCCTCCCTCCCTCCCTCCCTCCCTCCCTCCCTCCCTCCCTCCCTCCCTCCCTCCCTCCCTCCCTCCCCTCCCTCCCTCCCTCCCTCCCTCCCTCCCTCCCTCCCTCCCTCCCTCCCTCCCTCCCTCCCTCCCTCCCTCCCTCCCTCCCTCCCTCTCTCCCTCCCTCCCAAGCAGATACATTGATAGTATTGGCAGTGTCTTCATGTTGAAAGTTATTTTCTCATCCCCTGTCCACCATAGTAGATAGACAGACTACGAGACCAGAGGGAAAGACTTGTATAGGTCATTTGTATTAGTGCAATCAACGTCTGGAAATGTCATATTCACTGGGAGGTTTCTGATTCAGCACATATCAAAGATGATATTTTCATATTCCGACTCAACGATACTTTGCTCAAATGAAATAATAAAATCATTTGCTCTCCCTGACACTGTGTGTCCTCATCTGACAAGCTGGTCAATCTTGTCACAGTCTTTGTAACTTTTTGACTTCATATGTACTTTTTTAATGAGAGGCATTATTTCCTCTCCCCTCTCTCTTTCTCTCTTTCTCTCTCTCTCTCTCTTTCACCATCTCTCGCTCTCTTTTCCCTCCCTACTTTCTCTCTCTCTCCTACCTACTCTCTCTTTTTTTTCTCACTTTCCCTCTCATTCTCTCACTATTCTCTCTGTCTGTCTGGCTAGAGAGAGGAAGAAACAGATTGAGCTATTGAGTGCTTGTTAGCTGTCTAAGTTAGAAACAGATACTATCAGCCTCTATTTAACAAATCCCCAAGTGTCTTATACTTATTTACTTCATGCTTATTGGACAGAAACAGTGAAAGAGTGACAGGAAAGAGAGATGTTAGAAGGGTAGTGGATTGAACACATGTCAACACTCGTGCTCTGAAGGCAGTGTCCCTCCCTCCCTCCCTCCCTCCCTCCCTCCCTCCCTCCCTCCCTCCCTCCCTCCCTCCCTCCCTCCCTCCCTCCCTCCCTCCCTCCCTCCCTCCCTCCCTCCCTCCCTCCCTCCCTCCCTCCCTCCCTCCCTCCCTCCCTCCCTCCCCCTCCCTCCCTCCCTCCCTCCCTCCCTATTCACTGGGAGTTTTTCTCTCTCATTCCGCTCTACTTTACTGTCTGCTCAGTCTGGTCCGTCTACCTCTCTCGCTAGCTCTCTCTCTCTCTCTCTCGCTCTCCCTCACCCCCCCTTCTCTGTCTCTCCCGCTCTCTCTCTCTGAATAAGATCCCAGAGATGAGAACACAAGCATGAAGATGGAGGTAAGGAGTCTACCACGGTCAAGAAGCACCTTGTGTTCCGTGAGTAAAATAACGAGGCGCTGGCTCTGAAGGTCATTCTATGCCAAACACAGAAGGATGACGGTGATGTAAAACTGGAGGATAGCAACAAATCAGTACCTCTTATCAAATAGTTGCAGATCAAATAACAAGCCTTCATTAAGTTAACAGTTAGCACACCCATGCATGACAGTTAGAACGAGGAAACAGACCAACTAAAGCTGGGGGAAAGTGAGTATAACACCATAGTGCACGTAGTGCAGGTATATTGGTCCAACAGTCCCTCACGGTGCAGAGGATGCTGTGTCTGTGTGCATGTGTGTGTGGCTGTGTGTGTGTGTGATAGGGGGATGTTACACAGTATGCCGGGGGTCTGAACAGATGGTTTTGCGGGGAGCACCGGAAGGTAGTTGCAGAGAGAGCAGTCCTGATGTTCACGGGTAGCTGACTCAACCACTGGGGGGCCAGGGAGGGGAACAGGGGCCGGAGAAAGGGTGAGAGGTAGGGGGGATTGGGAGGTGGGGAGAGATCTGGTAGTTAGAGGGGTAGCTAGTTTTGTTTTTAAATATCCTTTTGTCTACCATCTGACAAAATGTCTCAAGGCTGTGTACAGTACATTGAGGCCCTTCCCACCTCCCTCCCACTGCCCCTTAGCAGACTACCCAGCATGCCTCAGGAAGAAGCCAGCGCCCCGTGTTCGGTCGGTACATGGCAAACCTTAGGATCCCAATGGTCCCTGATCGCTATCGCTCACCCTTTAACACTGTCCAACTGACTACTGTGGCTGCTGTCACTGATTAGTACAGAGGCTTCCTGTGGGCGCCACGGGACACTGAGTCCAGTTATCTGAGGAGAGAGAGAGAGGCAGAGCGAGAAGCAGAGAGAGAGAGAGAGAGAGAGAGGCAGAAGGGAGAGAAAGAGAAAGGCAGAAGGAGCGATGCAGGGAGAGAGAGAGAGGGACAGGGTGAGAGAGAGAGAGGACATAATGATGTCAGGGGAGCCCAACCTAACCTCCAAGCCCCTCTCCCCTTTCCCACTTGCCTTAGAAGTACGCATCTCTCTCACTCCCCAAAAATCTACTCCCTCCTTCCTTCCCTCCCCTCCATCGTCTGATTGCTGAATTAATGAGAGTGCAGGAGAGTGTGAAAAGTAGAAAAGATGACTAGCGGGCCAGGCGGAAAGATCCGGAGCTTTCCTTCGCTCTGATCACATATGGACAATTTGGATGACAAGTTGAAAAGTGAAAAACATTGGTGGGAATAGGGGATAAAGGAGTCATTTATTTCATCATAGACTTGGAGCAAGGCTATGGAATTGTAACTTTTGTGTTCATCAGCAACATAAAGAGTCATCCAAAAGTGTACTCGTTGAATTGAGAAATTATATTTCTTAATGCTCGTCGTCTTCGTTTTTTTTTTTTTACACCATAATGCCATGCCCTATATTCCGCTACCTCATCCAATCATAATCATAATTGTTATGGGATATGCCACTGTTCTGATATTGCTTTGATAATTGAATCATAAGTTACGCTGCAATCAAAAAAACATTAGCGGCAGCGAGGCGGTTTCAAATGGCGCTTCCTTTATTTGAATCCTCAAAGCAATTCCCAATGAGAATGGGGAGATGCTCAGTCATGAAGGCCTGCTTCAGATCCTTACTCACACCTCACTGCCTTTGAGTGTTAAGCAACGGTGCATAATGTAATTATGTATATTGTACGAAATTAACTACTGTAATAGTTGAGAGTATAATGACATCGCGTCATGACAATGCTGAAAATGGTTATGCAAATCATGTTTACGAATCAGACTTCTTAATATTCTCTAACTTCTACTCAAAGTATCGTCTTGGAAATTTTGTCAATGAGAGAGGGAGGGGGAGAGAGAGAGACAGAGAGAGAGAGAGGGAGAGAGGGGATGGGAGAGAACAGGACTATAAAAGATTGTTTCATGTTCGAGGGTCCTGGGGGATATGATGCAGACAACAGTAAATGAAAGAGGAAGCTGTACAACAGCCTTAAATAAACCAGATATTTTCATACACTTTTTTGATTTCTTTCATTTTTTATTTTGGTCTTGTGTTTGTGGTTCAGTTTTCAAAGGCTCAGCTCGTCCGAGGTATCCATCTCTCCATTTCCCCGCCATCTTCAAGTCATCCTGTTCTTCAATCACTCTTCCTGTCATACATCAATGTCATTAATTTCACTCACCTCTCTATGGCATGAAGACTTTTCTCTAGCTCTCTGACACGTTCCACACTCTCAGTTGAGTATACTCTGTTATCTCACTCTCTCTCCCCACTCTGGCAAGACTCACCTGTAACTGAAAGTGGAGGGAAAGCCACTTAGCACAAATGTTCAATACCGATGACATTATACATGACTTCAGTTCCTTCCCTTTCTATGAAGTGGCTCTAATGGTAGATTTTGGCACCCTAATCCCTTTATAGGCCACTACATTTGTCCAGATCCTATGGGCCCTAGTCAAAAGTAGTGCACTATAGGGACTAGGGTGCCATGTGGGATGCAAACTGTATTTGGAAAGCCATTACAGCCTTCTATTCATTTAATCTTAATAGCCTGATGAACGTTTACCTCTACGATATGCTCTAGTAGCCCGTATGACCACCCACCAGTTTCTGCCATGTAGACTTTCATCCATTTCTCAGTGTCTTTCTGTTGTTTCCGCCTGCCCTTTTCTGAGTGTCTGTAGCTGAGATTGGTGTACGTTAGGTGGACTTGGTTGGTTACGGCCGGGATTATGGCACAACGTTCACTACATTTACAACCCCAACAAACAGATTCTTGTCAGATAGGGCAGAGTCAACCAGGACTACAACTGGGTACAAGGCCATGGAAACAGAGCACACAAAACCAAGATACAAAATATATTGTTTATTACAACGTTATAAATAGGTAATAGTTGAAATGACTCAAGCAGGGGTAGGTGTTGAAGGCTGTACCAAAAATGTTGTCTGTTGCACAAGAAGCTTGCTGTAAGTAGCAGCTGAGTAAAATACACACCCATCTAGTTAAAAGGATATCACACACTTGATATAAGTTCTTAGGTAAGGCATTGCAAACAGTGAGAAGCCACACAAGGCTGCAATACAAATGTTCAATACAAATGTCAACCTTCTCCTTTAAGAGTACATGGTATCAACATTCACACAATTATATAGGTTACGCTTCACCTTGATGGGCTTCAAGCTGCCACATCGAGATACAACCAATGACTATTTCTTACTTTTATATAGCTCACCAATGTTCATCAACGATACAATTAAACACCAAATCAACTGGCGTGGCAGCTTGGCAACAAGTAGATAACAATAGAAAACACTGAAGACCTGGACCAATAAAAGGGGATGTCCACCCTGTAACACACTGTCTATGTTTAATGTATAACTAGGTCTCGTCTTTAAAAGGTCACTCACATCCAGGACAGCAATATGATTTACACCTCTTTAAACTCCCCCCCATGAATTTGTCAACCATGGAATACTCTGTCAACTCCACCATATTGTACTTAAGGGATTATCAGAATATGACGGGGATGACAGGAAGTCAATAGCCCCTTCTGTAAATGGTGACAAATGCAGGTTCCTCACTGCTCTGACGCCCTGGCGAAAAAAGCTCTCACATCATCCTCCGATCCCCCCCATCCACATCCTTTCTAATGTCCTAGTGTGCTACTTTCGTCCTGTCAAAACAAGTCTTCGTCAGCATCCGGCAGTCATATCTACCAGAACACACACACACACACACACACACACACACACACACACACACACACACACACACACACACACACACACACACACACACACACACACACACACACACACACACACACACACACACACACACACACACACACACACACACACAGTCTTGTCTAGCTAAACTTGTGGGGACACACAATTCAGTCCCATTCAAAATCCTATTTTTCTAAACCCGTACTCTTACCCTAACCCTAGCCATAACCAAAAACCTGAACTTAACTCCCAATCCTAGCTCCTAACCCTAAACGAACCCTAGCTCCTAACCCTAACCCTTAACCTAATTCTAACCCTAACACTAATTCTAACCTTAACCCTAAAAATAGCATTTGGCCTCATGGGGACCAACAAAATGTCCCCAGTAGGTCAAAATGTTGTATGTTTCTGGTCCCCACAAGAATAGTTACACACACACACACACACACACACACACACACACACACACACACACACACACACACACACACACACACACACACACACACACACACACACACACACACACACACACACACACACACACACACACACACACACACACACACACACAGGCATGTGAGATAGATTGACTACCTTCTACACAACATTTAATGCATTCCATCTCTTATTCATGTAATAGTGTTTAATCCATTCTGTATGGCTGTAGCAGTGTTCCACCACCTATGGCTTTGTCTCTTCCACCATCTATCATCCCTTTTTGGAGAGTTCCACATCTAGTCATTTGCTTTGATGTCCTCGATACGCTGCAGAAACCTGTAGGAAAACGTGGACTTTCTCTCTGAAATGATTATGCAATCATCAAAAACATATCACAAGGGGATCTCTCTGAAATGATTATGCAATCATCGAAAACATATCACAAGGGGATCTCTCTGAAATGATTATGCAATCATCGAAAACATATCACAAGGGGATCTCTCTGAAATGATTATGCAATCATCGAAAACATATCACAAGGGGATCTCTCTGAAATGATTATGCAATCATCGAAAACATATCACAAGGGGATCTCTGAAATGATTATGCAATCATCAAAAACATATCACAAGGGGATCTCTCTAAATATCGATTATATTATTATTATTATTATTATTTTGATCCATGATAAAGTTGTGTGTATTCTTTCCAATGCATTAGTGCAAATGAATTGTGCACAAGACTGTAGGCCTACAGATGTAGGATCTCAATTTGATGATCCTGCTGCAGGAGAGCTTTCGTGCAAAGCAGGAACATTTAAAAACATCTCTCTCTCTCTCTCTCTCTCTCTCTCTCTCTCTAGCTCTCTCTCTTTCTCTCTCTCTCTCTCTCTCTCTCTCTCTCTCACACATTCTCTTGTTCTTCTTCGCTCTCCCTCACATTCTCTTGTTCTTCTCTCTCCCTCACATTCTCTTGTTCTTCTTCGCTCTCTCTCACATTCTCTTGTTCTTCTTCGCTCTCCCTCACATTCTCTTGTTCTTCTCTCTCCCTCACATTCTCTTGTTCTTCTCTCTCCCTCACATTCTCTTGTTCTTCTCTCTCTCTCACATTCTCTTGATCTTCTCTCTCCCTCACATTCTCTTGTTCTTCTTCGCTCTCCCTCACATTCTCTTGTTCTTCTCTCTCCCTCACATTCTCTTGTTCTCCTCTCTCCCTCACATTCTCTTGTTCTTCGCTCTCCCTCACATTCTCTTATTCTTCTCTCTCCCTCACATTCTCTTGTTCTTCTCTCTCTCTCACATTCTCTTGTTCTTCTCTCTCCCTCACATTCTCTTGTTCTTCTCTCTCTCACATTCTCTTGTTCTTCTCTCTCTCACATTCTCTTGATCTTCTCTCTCTCACATTCTCTTGTTCTTCTTCGCTCTCCCTCACATTCTCTTGTTCCTCTCTCCCCCTCTCCCCCTCTCCCTCTCTCCCTCTCTCCCCTCTCTCTCTCTCTCTCTCTCTCTCTCTCTCTCATTCTCTTCTTCTTCACCCTCTCTGTCTCTCTCTCTCATTCTCTTCTTCTTCACCCTCTCTCTCTCTCTCTCTCTCTCTCTCTCTCTCTCATTCTCTTCTTCTTCACCCTCTCTGTCTCTCTCTCTTTATAAGTAACAATTACAGAGCACCTCATACTGTAAGAATCCATTAATATTTTAATGAATGAGATACAAATTCCAATCATACAAAACACGGTGGTGGATAATGGGAAACCGTATCTGGGCCCTTCCCTTTCGAGTTCACACAAAGGGTACCTTCTGTTTATTATGGGGTAACACGTCTACATTGATAGCCCTTAAGAAAATATTGTTACATGCTTCATCCACTGTCTCTAAGTGTTTGAGTTGAAAAGGTAAGGTTGAGATTATGTCCACGAGTCCTGCCTTTGTAACGGAGTTTTAAGTGACTACACCTTGCCTGCACATCAAAAGTTGCATTGGCTCCCAAACCAATAAAGAGCTTTTAGCTCAGTGGGCTAAGGAGCTCCTCTGGTGCACAGGAGATCTCGGTTCAAGACCCTGAATCACACATCAGTCAATGTTGTTCAAGGGGCAAGAGACTGGTCTGTGGTTACTGTGTGTGTTTATAGCCGTTTCCTTGGGCATTTCTAAGTATCTTCTCATCATAACATTTAAGGACTTGGCATTTACAGTGGTGAGCTTTCTGTTAGTCAGTGTCTACAAGTCAAAGGTCAAGTTAGGTCCTTTTGTGTTCAAGTCCAAGGTTAGTTTATCTCAAAGGATATATATCCTCTGTTCAAGTATTTCTACCACAAACCCCTCAATGGTGAATTTCTAGTCTAAAAAACCCAAGTAATTATGTGAGAGAGAGAAAAGGAGAGGTCCCCTTGTTATACAAGGGACTGTTGTATTCATCTCCTCATTTTGCTCAAATGTCAACACCAGCCACAGTGGTTGGGGCACCACCAGGGCCCTGTTCTGGGAGAGTAGCCAGGGAGAAGGCACCTGACCTGGGTGCAAATTAAGATCTTTAGCCTTTCAATCTTATCAGTGTGACTGTTAGTTAACCAGCAGCAAGCCACACTGCCTCACTTAAACTCAGTGAAAAAGAACAGGGGTTAGCACGACATGTCAAACCGAAACAACTGTTTCCCATATCTCTTGCTCTCTTGTGTCGAGTTTAATTTGTTTGAGGTGCCTCTGTTTTCAACTTCTCTCTGAAAGGGCAAGGTCACCTCAATAGCTGTAATGTATTTTCAAATGGCTTGCTTAAAAAACACAGTTCAGACTGTTATCTTTCTAGAGTGGCAGCTTATCGTACCATTTATTATACCTAGAACCATGTCTCTTCGCCGTCGACGAGCTCCAGACTGTAGACGGTGCAGCAGTAGACTGGGGCTCAGGAAACAGAGCAGTAGTTCATTGACAACCAGGAGGCAGAGAGGAGAGAAAGCTGCTCAAAATCATAGTCCTTCACTGATGCTGACTGGCTCCGACAGAAGAAAGAATTGGATCGGGTAAAGGGGGAAAGAGAGAGGGAGAGAGATAAAGAGAGAGAGAGAGAGAGAGAGGGATAAAGAGAGAGAGGGAGAGGGAGAGAGCTGGAAAGGTGAAAAAGGGGTCACCCTGCTTCGACGAGCTAACTCGGTGTCTGCCACAGGGATAAAAGAGGACAAAGTCTAGGGTCACTCAAACCTCATTAAACACACAGTGACGCATGCACACGCACACACACACACACACACACACACGGTATTACGCAGCAGTCCGAACGCCTCTCGAGCACCTTACGCTTCGCTTGACACGGAGATGGAGAGCTTGTTTGATATGGGTAGCTGTGGATGACACTGGGCATTACGCCATCAAACGGGCGTAATCGCTGTGGCGACTAGATGAGATGGTGCTGATTTTAGATAAAAGTCCAAGGGGTTGTGATCCAGGAACCCCTCTGGGGGACATCTCGCTGCCTTTGAGGTCCAGGATGGCAGAGCTGTCCCCATCAGAAAGTAGGAGCCAGACTCAATCAGCAACTTGATCGATCATGACGTCGTCGTCTCTGACGTCTAACCCCAACACATAATTGTGTTGATGAGGCAGCAGAATGTGACAGAGACTGCGGCTACGAATATCTGCCTACTAGGCTAGATCATGGTTAAGTAGTGCAATGGCTTTGGACTTTTAACATACAGATGACTCTATAGTAGTACGTGTAGGTTTTTAAGTGCTTGGTAAGGTGTCAGCATGAATCTAACAACACTCTTTAGGAAATAGCAGTGTCCACGGAAAGACATTTGGATTAAAATAAATACATGTGCTTGTTCCAAATGGAGAACAGCGTCACGGTCAAGGCGTGAGACAACATGAAAGACTTAAGGTGAGATGGGGAAAGAGAGGGAGAGAAGAGATGGAGGTTAGGGAGAGGGGCAGACGGAGAGACTAATATGGCCGAGAGAGACACGGAGAAAGACAGCGAGAAAGTTAGAGGGGCAGAGGTCGAGAGTGAGGGAGAGACCGAGAGTGAGGGAGAGACCGAGAGTGAGGGAGAGACCGAGAGTGAGGGAGAGACCGAGAGTGAGGGAGAGATCGAGAGTGAGGGAGAGATCGAGAGTGAGGGAGAGATCGAGAGAGAGGGTGAAAGAGGGTGAACGAGGGTGATCGAGAATCAGAGGGAGAGAGATGGAAGCCCTGCCCAGAATGTCTAGCACCGAAAGCCATGCTGAATTCATGTACTGTATAACCAATGTTATTTTAACTCTGTACTTTTGGTTAATTTATGTTATTTTACCCTGGAACTTATTTTTGTAGCGTGTCGCTTTGGTTAACCTTTCAACGAGAGCAGGCACACTGGAGTTACTGCAATTAATAATCAATGAAGTCTAAATTATGCATTAATATTCCAAAAGAATATTGAATTTTACATTATTACATTCATGCATTCAAATGTTTTGCATTGCTCTGGGGATACGATTTAGAAATGATAAATATTTATACATTTATTTATCCTTTTGCAAATATAGTCGGTAACATTTTAATATGGATATTGTACTGCAATACCTTGGCATGCCTTGCACGTACTGGCGTAGTTGAGAATTCTTTGGGGACTCAACATAAAAGCTTCACATTTAGCGTTCTACCTGTTTTGCATTATACTCATGAAAGGATGAGAATTTGCCCAATGTAAGTGCACAATTAGAGAACATGATTGACGAAAGGATGTGTAACTACTTTTCAACAAAAAGTGATTGATGGCATGTGTGTGTGTGTGTGTGTGTGTGTGTGTGTGTGTGTGTGTGTGTGTGTGTGTGTGTGTGTGTGTGTGTGTGTGTGTGTGTGT
>NC_088216.1:22377361-22414861 GCF_036934945.1 Oncorhynchus masou masou
ATTATCGAAAACTTCAACAAGCATTTCTCAACGGCTGGCCATGCCTTCCTCCTGGCTACTCCAACCTCGGCCAACAGCTACCCCCCCCCGCAGCTACTCGCCCAAGCCTCTCCAGGTTCTCCATTAGCTGCAAAACCTGGACCTGTACAAATCAGCTGGGCTTGACAATCTGGACCCTCTATTTCTGAAACTATCCGCCGCCATTGTCGCAACCCCTATTACCAGCCTGTTCAACCTCTCTTTCATATCGTCTGAGATCCCCAAGGATTGGAAAGCTGCCGCAGTCATCCCCCTCTTCAAAGGGGGAGGCACCATGGACCCAAACTGTTACAGACCTATATCCATCCTGCCCTGCCTGTCTAAGGTCTTCGAAAGCCAAGTCAACAAACAGGTCACTGACCATCTCGAATTCCACCGAGCCGGTCACCGGTGCACCTCAGCCACGCTCAAGGTACTAAACGATATCCTAACCGCCATCGATAAAAGACAGTACTGTGCAGCCGTCTTCATCGACCTTGCCAAGGCTTTCGACTCTGTCAATCACTATATTCTTATCGGCAGTCTCAATAGCCTCGGTTTTTCTGATGACTGCCTTGCCTGGTTCACCAACTACTTTTCAGACAGAGTTCAGTGTGTCAAATCGGAGGGCATGCTGTCCAGTCCTCTGGCAGTCTCTATGGGGGTGCCACAGGGTTCAATTCTCGGGCCGACTCTTTTCTCTCTATATATCAATGATGTTGCTCTTGCTGCGGGCGATTCCCTGATCCACCTCTACGCAGACGACACCATTCTGTATACTTCCGGCCCGTCCTTGGACACTGTGCTATCTAACCTCCAAACGAGCTTCAATGCCATACAACACTCCTTCCGTGGCTTCCAACTGCTCTTAAACGCTAGTAAAACCAAATGCATGCATTTCAACCTTTCGCTGCCTGCACCCGCACGCCCGACTAGCATCACCACCCTGGATGGTTCCGACCTAGAATATGTGGACATCTATAAGTACCTAGGTGTCTGGCTAGACTGTAAACTCTCCTTCCAGACTCATATCAAACATCTCCAATCTAAAATCAAATCTAGAGTCGGCTTTCTATTCCGCAACAAAGTCTCCTTCACTCACACCGCCAAACTTACCCTAGAAAAAAAGACTATCCTACTATCCTCATCTACAAAATAGCTTCCAACACTCTACTCAGCAAACTGGATGCAGTTTATCACAGTGCCATCCGTTTTGTTACTAAAGCACCTTATACCACCCACCACTGCGACCTGTATGCTCTAGTCGGCTGGCCCTCGCTACATATTCGTCGCCAGACCCACTGGCTCCAGGTCATCTACAAGTCCATGCTAGGTAAAGCTCCGCCTTATCTCAGTTCACTGGTCACGATGGCAACACCCACCCGTAGCACTCGCTCCAGCAGGTGTATCTCACTGATCATCCCTAAAGCCAACACCTCATTTGGCCGCCTTTCGTTCCAGTTCTCTGCTGCCTGTGACTGGAACGAATTGCAAAAATCGCTGAAGTTGGAGACTTTTATCTCCCTCACCAACTTCAAACATCTGCTATCTGAGCAGCTAACCGATCGCTGCAGCTGTACATAGTCTATCGGTAAATATCCCACTTTTACCTACCTCTTCCCCATACTGTTTATATTTATTTACTTTTCTGCTCTTTTGCACACCAATATCTCTACCTGTAAATGACCATCTGATCATTTATCACTCCAGTGTTAATCTGCAAAATTGTAATTATTCGCCTACCTCCTCATGCCTTTTGCACACAATGTATATAGACTCTCTATTTTTTCTACTGTGTTATTGACTTCTTAATTGTTTACTCCATGTGTAACTCTGTGTTGTTGTCTGTTCACACTGCTATGCTTTATCTTGGCCAGGTCGCAGTTGCAAATTAGAACTTGTTCTCAACTAGCCTACCTGGTTAAATAAAGGTGAAATAAAAATAATAAAAAAATAAAAAATACATAACACCTAGACTAGTAAACACCCATAGACATAGAAAAACCCCTAGACAGGCCAAAAACACATACATCACCCATGTCACACCCTAACCTAACCAAAATAATAAAGAAAAAAAGAATACTATGGTCAGGGCGTGACATCTACACCTCCATTACTTGCTGTTTTCTTTTTTTGTCTGGGTTTCTTGCCAGCACTTTGAGGTATCAGCTGATGTACGAAGGGCTATATAAATACATTTGATTTGATTTGATTTTCACTGATGGGCAAATTATCTGTCTTCGAGGTTGTGTGTATGTGAAGGGCGTGTGTGTGTGTGTGTGTGTGAGTGCGTGTGTGCGTGTGTGCGTGTGTGTGTGTGCGTGTGTGTGTGAGCACGTTTGTCTGTGTGTTCGTTCTTCCACACAAACCTAATTATGATGAAAGATTGGAAATAAGGGTGCACATTTAATCTCTGCTCTTCCATTTGGTTTAATTGACGTTATTCCTCTCCTCCTCCTTCTCAGAGAGAGAGAGAGAGAGAGAGAGAGAGAGAGACTGACTTTTTGTCTTTCTTTAATGAAGCGTTCTCATTTCATTAAAACCTCACCACTCCCCCCTTAAAACAAAAAAAAACAATACTGCAGTACTGCATACCACACTCACCATGCCCTCTACACCGCCATCCAAAACAACACCACACATCACAATAACCAAAAATCTCACCACGTCTTCAACCGTATATCCAACTCATCTTCCCCAGCTGTACAGACAGCCCCCCCCCCCGACACAACATATCTGCTGAATCATCTCCACACATTTTATAATTTAATAGGACTCAAATTCCACCCTAAGGCACACAGAGACCATCCCATCAAATAATAGTAAAGGGTTTGTTATACCCTCACCTTTGACCCTGTTCCTCCTTGTTAGCCAAATAGTCAACTTTACAGAAAATTCAACAACACACATTTGCCCTTCTCCTTATTTGAATACCTGTACCCCATTATTATTATTATTATTTATTATTTTTTATTTTTTTCACCTTTATTTAACCAGGTAGGCAAGTTGAGAACAAGTTCTCATTTACAATTGCGACCTGGCCAGGATAAAGCAAAGCAGTTCGACACATACAACGACACAGAGTTACACATGGAGTAAAACAAACATACAGTCAATAATACAGTATAAACAAGTCTATATACGATGTGAGCAAATGAGGTGAGATAAGGGAGGTAAAGGCAAAAAAAGGCCATGGTGGCAAAGTAAATACAATATAGCAAGTAAAACACTGGAATGGTAGATTTGCAATGGAAGAATGTGCAAAGTAGAAAGAAAAATAATGAGGTGCAAAGGAGCAAAATAAATAAATAAATAAAATACAGTAGGGAAAGTTGTTTGGGCTAAAATATAGGTGGGCTTTGTACGGGTGCAGTAATCTGTGAACTGCTCTGACAGTTGGTGCTTAAAGCTAGTGAGGGAGATAAGTGTTTCCAGTTTCAGAGATTTTTGTAGTCCGTTCCAGACATTGGCAGCAGAGAACTGGAAGGAGAGGCGGCCAAAGAAAGAATTGGTTTTTGGGGTGACTAGAGAGATATACCTGCTGGAGCGTGTGCTACAGGTTATATTATATTATAAACATCCCGAAAGTAAAACCCACCCCCAACCTCTCACAGTTTCACTCATAACACAGAAAGGACACCCCTGTCTGACTCCCGGTTCAACCCGTGCCAACCAGCTGTTTGTGGCCAGGTCCCCTGACATCTTTGGTACTGGGGGCTTGTAGAGCCCCCTCCATCTAAATCCCACCATACTCTCCGTCCCACATACCCCCTGCCACTGATGTGCCTTCACTCCTGTTAAGTTCCTAATGTTCCTCACCTTAATGCAGAGGTTGTAGAGAGATTTACCTCCCACCCCTTCAAACTCCCCCAGGCTCAGAGTGTTCCAATCTAACAAGTCCTCCAGGCCCCCTTGCCAGTCTCCAGTCTCTGCCGTCACCTGCAGTAGCGGAAAAGTTGGTGGCCCCTCCCCCAGACAGTGTCTCCTGGACCTCCTCCAGGAATCTCTCCAGCAGCCTGAGAGAAGTAATTCCTGTTTGTTGTGCCATGACTTACGAGGTTTTTCACCCCTCCTCTCCCAGCAGTCGCAGGTCACCCAGCCTTAGTAAACCCGCTGCCATTAGTTGCCTCAGTAGGGTGGCCGACTGAACCGATCTCAAAGGGATGAGAGAGAGAGAGAGGGAGAGAGAGAGAGTAAACTGGTTGTTCAGAAACTGGTTGTTTTTCTCTGGTTCTGAGGGATCACCAGGGTTAGGGACAATTTGGAGAAATATTAGTATTTTGGCGGCACGCACAACACATCACGCTCTCTCTCCATCTGTCTCTAACATATTCGCACACAGAGAGGGAGATACACACACAAAAACACACACTTAGCTATTGCACTAAAAGTGTACTTGTTTAATGAATAGGAAGAAGACAAAGTAAAAAAAAAAAAAGAGAATGATTGTTTGCTCTTAATCATCGTTTATCTCACTCTTAACAACTTAGTAGTTAGTAGTTACTGTATTTTTGACTGTGCTCTTCTTTCTTTTTGCAACATTAATTCGCTATCAGTTAGCATGTGGAACATTCAGGGCATAAACTCGTCAACCTTTGGACTGAAGAGTTTAAAAAATGTATAATCTGAAAGATGATGATGTCATCATTCTACAGGAGACATGGTGTAAGGCAGACATGGTCACACACTGTCCTACAGGCTACAGAGAGGTAATCATGCGGTCATTGATATTCCCCACCATGAGAAGAGATGTGTCATTTCCAGGCCCTGGGAAATGTGCGAATCTGTGGGGACAAAAATGCACATACAGGAACACTACCTGATCTAATGGCCACATGAGGGGACAGCTTTTATACAGGCCATACTGTTTCCAGCTGTCTTAATCTCCCCCACTAAAACAACAGCGACAGCACCATCAATCAAAAATAGAAGGGGTCTGTCGAAGCTCTGTCGCAGCCTGAGTCTTTACTTTGTCAGCGGTAGGTTATGGGGGACTCTTTGGGGAGTTTCACCTACTGCTCAACTCTTAGCCACAGCACAGTAGACTATATGACTATGCAATTACTATTTGACCCTTACTCTCTCACTGTCTGTCTGATCACAGCCACATGACCTTGTTTCTGAAAAAATCTGACATGGAAACAACCACACATTCACATCCCAGTAAGCTGTACAACATCAGAAATTCATATAGATGGGCCCTAAACAGCACACAGGAATAACAGCAAGCAACCAGTAATAAACAAATCCAAACACTCTTAGATACCTTTCTGGAAACCACATCCACTCCACAGTAACGAAGGCATACTTTTAGCAGTGAAAAGACATCAATATGTTCAGGCAAACAGAAAAAGAAGCACAACTTAAATTGACAAAAACAAATCGGGTTTGATACAGAGGAAAACAATTAGAAACCTATCAAACCAACAAAGACAGAAATAATGGTGAATTATTCCTTAATTACTGTGAGAATTTAAAACTCTATAAGCGTACACTTGGTTGTTATTCTCTGGTTCTGAGGGATCACCAGGGTTAGGGACAATTTTGAAAAATATTAGTATTTCGACGGCAGACAACACATCACGCTCTCTCTCCGTCTGTCTTTCACACATATGCACACACACACTCAATCCACCTCACCGACACACACACACACACTCTCTCGCACCACACACATACACACATAGACAGAGAAACACAGATGTAGACACACACCCATTCACACACACAACGAGAGAGAGAGAGCAAGAGAGAGAGACTTACGGGAGCACGCAAAACAACAGAATTAATGCGGAGGCATGGAAATTGAAAAGGCCGAACGGTGGTGTAGCCAAGCTCAGTGGAAGTGCTGATTGAAGTTTCAGACAGGGCTAGCAGCCTACTGCCATCCTGAATGAATCAAACCTGGTGTGTGTGTGTACTTGCAGGTGTGTGTCACAGTGTGTGCGCGTGCGTGTTTGTGGGACTGTTTGTCATAGTGTTTATGTGGGTTTGCAGGTGTGTGCTTGAAGGTGTGTGTGTGTGTTTGTTCCTGTGTGTGTGCATGTGTGTGCATGTGTATTTCTGTGCGTGTGTGTTTGCACGTCCTGCCATCTTGAATGAATCAATCCTCGTCCGCATCACTTTCCTGCCTGTCACTGCATCCTAATGAAAATATTTTTGGAAAAAGAACCAAAGTGGAGGTGACCGGAAGGAAAACCAGGGAGAATTTAAAGCATGTATCCATGAAGGACTGAATGTTTATGGTATATTTTCTATATCTTGGAAAATACATGAATACGTTGACAGATGTTGATGGATGATTTGTGTTGCTCTACGGGACATTGATTTATTTGGTTAGATTTAGCCCCTCTATGGTTGTGATTTGTGATTGACAGATAGATGGATCTCACCAGCATGCCAATAAGACATAAATAAAAAACAACAAATCAACAAAAAAACTCAAAGATGGCATAGCAGTCAGACGTCTTTGTCTTCGCCTTGTAGTGACCCATGTATATATCTTTTTATATCTTTTTTCTTCTCATAGATATATTTTTATATTTTTCTTAACCTCAATTTCAACACACTCTCCTGTTTTCCGCCTCACCCAATGTGGTATGGATCTGCTATTTTCTTTACTTCAGAACCAGAACCCCCAACAGAAGCTAACCAGCTAACTAGCTACTAGCTAGTAGTCAGCTAGCCACTGCTAGCGGTCATCAGCTAACTTTTAGCCCAGACAACTCTTGCCAGTCTACACAGTGCGATTCAAACCAGAGCATATAAATCTTATTTTTCTCTGTATCTCCGGATTCCTACCGCAAGCTCTGAACCTTTTCACCTGGATCATCGCAGCTAGCTAGCTGCTATCTGAGTGGCCACTCCTGGCTAACGTCTCGGTCCTGAAGCAAGCACCAATTAGCCTGGAGCTAATCTCCTGGCTAGCTGAATAGGTCCATCAGCCACTCCGTGGCTACAATAACCTTGCCAATTGACCTGGACCCCTTTGACTGCCGATACAGAGCCCGCCGATCCATCACGACTGGACGACTGACGTAATCTGCCCGAGTGGGTTTTTCAACTGGCTCCTCCGTCACAACATCCCCTGCATGCCCATCTGCTAGCCTGCTAGCCGAGGCCCGCTAGCTGTCTAGAGCATATCAGACTGTTAGCTGAAGAGGCCCATCGGCCAATTTCTTCTGCCACTATACCTATTTTGCCAATTGGCCTGGACCCTTTAAATACACGGAGCCCTGCTGATCCATCACGACTGGTCTGCCGACGTAACAGCACGAGGGGCTACAACAGACTTCTTCTGTTTCAACGTCCCTCTAAGGCCCTTCTGCTAGCTTGATAGCCCCGGTCCGCTAACTGTCTGAATGCCGTGTCTCCAGCCCACCTAGCTACTCACTGGACTCCTATGATCACTCGGCTACGCATGCCTCTCCCTAATGTCAATATGCCTTGTCCATTGCTGTTTTGGTTAGTGATTATTGCCTTATTTCACTGTAGAGCCTCTAGCCCTGCTCAATACGCCTTAGTTCCACCTCCCACACATGCGGTGACCTCACCTGGTATAAATTGTGTTTCTAGAGAAAATATCTCTCTTATGGTCATGCAATGCATAGGTTTACCTCCATTCACATCCTACCATACCTTTGTATGTACAATATGCCTTGAATATATTCTAACGTGCCCAGAAACCTGCTCCTTTTACTCTCTGTTCCAAACGTACTAGACGACCAGTTCTTATAGCCTTTAGCCATAGCCTTATACTACTCCTCCTCTGTTCCTCTAGTGATGTAGAGTTTAATCCAGGCCCTGCAGTGATTAGCTCCACTCCCGTTCCCCAGGCGCTATCATTTGTTGACTTCTGTAACCGTAAAAGCCTTGGTTTCATGCATGTTAACATTAGAAGCCTCCTCCCTAAGTTTGTTTTATTTACTGCTTTAGCACACTCTGCCGATCCGGATGTCCTAACCATGTCTGAATCCTGGCTTAGGAAGACCACCAAAAATCCAAAAATGTCCATCCCTAACTACAACAATTTCCGACAAGATAGAACTGCCAAAGGGGGCTGAGTTGCAATCTACTGCAGAGATAGCCTGCAGAGTTCTGTCTTACTATTCATGTGTGCGCAAACAATTTGAGCTTCTACTTTAAAAATCCACCTTTCCAGAAACACGTCTCTCACTGTTGTCGCTTGCTATAGACCATCTTCTGCCCCCAGCTGTGCCCTGGACACCATATGTGAATTGATTGCCCCCCATCTATCTTCAGACCTCGTGCTGTTAGGTGACCTAAACTGGTACATGCTTAACACCCCAGCCATCCTACAATCTAAGCTTGATGACCTCAATCTCACACAAATTATCAATGAACCTACCAGGTACAACCCCAAATCCGTAAAAACGGGCACCCTCATAGATATCATCCTAACCAACCTGCCCTCCAAATACACCTCTGCTGTCTTCAAACAGGATCTCAGCAATCACTGCCTTATTGTCTGCTTCCGTAATGGGTCTGCGGTCAAACGACCACCCCTCATCACTCTCAAACGCTCCCTAAAACACTTCAGCGAGCAGGCATTTCTAATCGACCTGGCCCAGGTATCCTGGAAGGATGACCTCATTCCATCAGTAGAGGATGCCAGATTATTATTTAAAAGTGCTTTCCTCACCCTCTCAAACAAGCATCCTTCATTCAAAAAATTCAGAACCAGGAACAGATATAGCCCTTGGTTCACACCAGACCTGACTGCCCTTGACCAGCACAAAAAATATCCCGTGGCGTATTGCGTTAACATCGAATATCCCCCGCGATATGCAACTTCTCAAGGAAGTTAGGAACCAATGTAGACAGACAGTTAGGAAAGCAAAGGCTAGCATTTTCAAACAGAAATTTGCATCCTGTAGCACAAACTCCAAAAAGTTCTGGGGCACTGTAAAATCCATTAAGAGTAAGAGCACCCCCTCCCAGTTGCCCACTGCAGTGAGGCTAGGAAACACTGTCACCACCGATATTTCCACGATAGTTGAAAATTGAAAAAGCATTTGTCTACGGCTGGCCATGCTTTCCACCTGGCTACCCCTACCCCGGTCAACAGCACTGCACCCCCCACAGCAACTTGACCAATCACCATATTCTTATAGGCAGACTCAACAGCCTTGGTTTCTCAAATGACTGCCTCGCCTGGTTCACCAACTACTTCTCAGACAGAGTTCAATGTGTCAAATCGAAAGGCCTGTTGTCTGGACCTCTGGCAGTCTCTATGGGGGTGCCACAGGGTTCAATTCTCTGGCCGACTCTCTTCTCTGTATACATCAATGATGTGGCTCTTGCTGCTGGTGATTCTCTGATCCACCTCTACGCAGACGACACCATTTTCTATACTTCTGGCCCTTCTTTGGACACTGTGTTAACTAACCTCCAAATGAGCTTCAATGCCATACAACACTCCTTCCGTGGCCTCCAACTGCTCTTAAGTGCAAGTGAAACTAAATGCATGCTCTTCAACCTGATGCCCCCGGCTGACTGAGTGTCATCTGATTGGATCCCACTAAATTCCACACAGAAGGCCAGGACCAATTCCTCAATCTTCTTTTCCCGATCCCTTTCATGCGATCTCCTTGCCTCCTCAGAACATTGAAGGAGCAGATCCATGATTTCTAGACATTTGTCCAAGGTGGCTAGATAGTCATAGGCCCACACTGACTGATGGTGATTTCAAGCCACACAGGTTCATAGTGATACCTTCCATGTGTGTATTCCAGCAAGCACAACAACCCCTCAACTCAACACATGGTTTGCATTTTAATTCTGTCATCATTGCTTCATTGTAGGCTATGCTCAGGGTTAGTTTCTGAGAGGCTTTTCAGTTGTCCAAAAACCACACAAGCCCTTAAAAAAAGCAGGGGAAAAAAGGGTTTGAATTAGAATCATTCAAGCCGTTGTGTGAATAAGACAGCAGATACTGAGCTTTAACGTTGTTTATTTAGTGGCTGAATGATTCAAGGAACAGGACAAAAGGCCCAAAATATCTCTCTCAACTTGCATTTGTATTCACTTTCTTCATTTCAAAACTTGTTCAGTAGCGCTTCTGCGGCTCACAAAATGTTACCATAGCAGCAAGGTCACCGTGATACCAATCAGTATTCAGATTTGCTAGGGTGTTGTGGATGGAGGATTGGTGCATGCCTTTGCCTCTGATTCCAAAGGTTGCATGTTCAAATCTAGTGATATAAAGTTGTTTTCTATATTTTTGTTTTCTGCCTATCCCAAACCTTAACCCTTATCTTAACCATTCGTAGATAATGCCTAACCTTAATTCAGAGTTAATGCCTAAACTTAACCCTAACCTTAAAGCCTTTAAGCTGTTAATTCATTTTTTTTTTGCTTGAGGCAGATGTCCAGCAAACTCTCACAGTCTTAAGTCAGAATTAGACGTTCATCCATGTCTCTCAAACTTCAAATTTCAAACGTTTTTCCAAATGTCAAATTTTGAACTGTTTAATGTTATGTTTAGGCATTTATATTTTAATTAAACCTTGTTATTGAATTAGAACAGAGAAACATTAGAAACATTTACAAATCCTGAATTAAAACACATACATGGATTTGAAGTCTGCCCTAGTTTTTATGACATGTGTGAGTATAGTATACAGTGCACTTGGAAAGTTTTCAGACCCTTTATTATTATGGTTAACATTACATTTACATAAGTATTCAGACCCCTTACTCAGTACTTTATCGAAGCACATTTGGCAGTGATTAAAGCCTCAAGTCTTCTTGGGTTTGACGCTACAGGCTTGGCACACCTGTATATGGGGAGTTTCTCCCATTCTTCTCTGCAGATCCTCTCAGGCTCTGTCAGGTTGGATGGGGAGCGTCGTTGCACAGCTATTTTCAGGTCTCTCCAGAGATGTTCTATCGGGTTCACTCAAAAACATTCAGAGACTTGTCCCGAAACCACGAAACCACTCCTTCGTTGTCTTGGCTGTGTGCTTAGGGTCGTTGTCCTGTTGGAAGGTGAACCTTCGAACCAGTCTAAGGTCCTGAGCACTCTGGCCCAGGGTTACATCAAGGATATCTGTACTTGGCTCCGTTCATCTTTCCCTCAATCCTGACTAGCCTAAAAGTCCATGTCGCTGAGAAACATCCTCACAGCATGATGCTGCCACTACCATGCTTCACCGTAGGGATGATGCCAGGTTTCCTCCAGATGTGACACTTGGTATTCAGGCCAAAGAGTTAAATCTTGGGTTCATTAGACCAGAGAATCTTGTTTGTCAAGGTCTGAGAGCTTTTAGGTGCCTTTGTCATGTGCTTTTTACTGAGGAGTGGCTTCCATCTGGTCACTCTAGCATAAAGGCCTAATTGGTGGAGTGCTGCAGAGATGGTTATGCTTCTGGAAGTTTCTCCCATCTCCGCAGAGGAACTCTGGAGCTCTGTCAGAGTGACCATTGGGTTCTTGGTCACCTCCCTGACCAATGCCTTTCTCCCCTGATTAATCAGTTTGTCCTGGACGCCAGCTCTAGGAAGAGTTTTGATGGTTCCAAACTTCTTCCATTTAAGAATGATGGAGGCACTGTGTTCTTGGGGACCTTTAATGCTGCCGAGATTTTTCGGTACCCTTCCCCAGATCTGTGCCTCGACACAATCCTGTCGCGTAGCTCTACGGACAATTCCTTCGACCTCATGGCTTGGTTTTTGCTCTGACATGCACTGTCAACTGTGGGACCTTATATAGACAGGTGTGCGCCTTTCCAAATCATGTCCAATTAATCGAATTCACCCAAGGTGGACTCCAATCAAGTTGTAGAAACATCTCAAGGATGATCAAAGGAATAATGATGTACCTGAGCTCAATTTCAAGTCTCATAGCAAAGGGTCTGAATACTTATATAAATAAGGTATTTCTGTTATACATTTTAAATACATTTGCAAAAAATTCTTAAAACCTCTTTTTGCTTTGTCATTATGGACTATTGTATGTAGATTGATGAGGAAAAAGGCTGTAACGTAACAACATTTGCAAAAAGCCAAGGGGTCTGAATACTTTCCGAATGCACTGTATGCTATTATGTGGGTTGTGTGATAAGTAAGAGGTTTACCACAAGCTGAGAGAGCTTGTGTGTGTATGTATGTGTAAGTGTGTGTATGTGTGTGTGTTGTGGTCTATGTTTCTGTTGGTGTGTGTTGTCCGTAAATCTGTGTGGGTGTGCGGTCTTAAAAAACATGAATCTCTTGTTCCAGTACATGTACTTTCACAGTTCTCTCTCTCAGGGACATTAACTTTCTTTTATGTTCAGGCCCATCTGCTGAAGGGTTATGGGGAGGTTGCAGAGGGGTTGTTGAGGGGTTACTGGGAGGTTGTAGAGGGGTTACTGGGAGGTTGTAGAGGGGTTATGGGAGGTTGTTGAGGGGTTACTGGGAGGTTGTTGAGGGGTTACTGGGAGATTGTTGACGGGTTACTGGGAGGTTGAATTCCTCTCTGGCGGTAGCATTAACACTTTTAAACGACTTTCATCTGGGAACGACCTCAGACAACTAGGTGTTGATCCAGAGGATTCACTCTTTACAGAGAAGCGAGGAACCCAGGAGCGATGTCGTGTGTGTGTATTTGTTTGTGTGCGTGTTTATGTGTTTGTGTGTGTGTGTGTGTGTGTGTGTCTCTCACACGGTGTGTGTGTGTGTGTGTGTCTCTCTCACTCGGTGTGTGTGTGTGTGCACGGTGGAAAAAGAGAGGCTTTTATTAGAGCTAAACACACTTCTTCTTCAATCCAAATGAGTTTGTTTTATCTCATTGGCTATCCCCAACACTGAGTGTTCCCACCAGGGATAGGTTGTAAACTACTGCGGAGCACCGGGTCACTAAGAAATCAATGGCAACCCAGGAGAATTTGTTCTCTATTTTATGCCCCTCAGAACGACACAGGTTCGTCTCTGTTTTCCAGCGCTCACCAGTGTTTTTATGTTTGTGCGAGGCTACCGGTGTTATGGGCGATAATGCTTTTCATTTATGAAGATTGCAGAAGCAAAGAAGACTCTTAGGGGTCTTGCGTTTTGGCATGACATCTACAGTAGCTACAATACCAGAGCGAGGAAGAAAGGCCAGATTCATGTCTGCAGGCTTTTTCAGATGTGCTTTGGTTCTCTATCTGTTATATAAGGAGAAGTGTTTGGGTGTGTTTGGGTGTTACAAGAATAGTTACTCTACTTGCTTAGAAAAATCTCGCAATTTTTTACGCCTTTCATACTGAACCCCCTTTTTTGAAGTAGAAATATTTCACAAAGCAAAACTGGTACGTAACATACTGCGCAGTAGCATTGCTTTACCGTCAACTTGCAACCTATTGCGTCAATGCCCATTTCCACGTTGGAGAGATCAAGTTAATATTTTTCACTCTCACTACTATATTAAAACATTTGTCAGGTTCCATCTACTGTTCTGCGGTGTAGTGTTTGATGTAGGGTGTACTCGAATAGATAGAGCAAAGCAACCTCCCATATCAGACATGCCTCAGTAATTTAATCATCCAGTGTTCGGTGTGCTTTATGATGGTGTGTGTGTGTGTGTGTGTGTGTGTGTGTGTGTGTGTGTGTCCGCTTTTGTGTCTACGTGAGATTGGAAAACACAGACAAGTAATTTCCTTGACACAGCTCGAACATGATAGGGCCACAATATTTGCCTGCAAAGCCCCATAGTCTGGTATTACTTTGGAGAAGAGAGGATGAGAGGGGGCGTGTGAGAGCTTGTTGTTTGCGTGTAATAGGATAGGTACACAATAGACTCTTATTTTACTAACTAGCCCCTTGAGAAAATTATGGGGGGGGGGAATCATAGAAACGGAATGAGATTCGCTGCCTCATCTTGCTGTCAAAGAGACGTCTGAAATAACCCAAATCGGTGAGAGATCGCGGTCGTTATGTTTTTGGATCTCTCCAACATGCATTACGTCTCTTCACCTTAGCCATTCTGAACATGATGTTTATCAAATATTTCAACCCTAGAGTGGTTATAGAGAGATCGTTGTGCATTCATTGTATACTGCTTCTTACGACTGCTGGTCATCTATGAACATTTGAACATCTTGGCCATGTTCTGTTATAATCTCCACCCGGCACAGCCAGAAGAGGACTGGCCACCCCTCATAGCCTGGTTCCTCTCTAGGTTTCTTCCTAGGTTTTGGCCTTTCTAGAGAGTTTTTCCTAGCCACCGTGCTTCTGCACCTGCATTGCTTGCTGTTTGGGGTTTTAGGCTGGGTTTCTCTACAGCACGTCGAGATATCAGCTGATGCACGAAGGGCTATATAAATACATTTGATTTGAATGGAAATGGTTCAGCTACAGTACAATGTAAGTAAGTATCTTTACAGTGCTTTGACCATTTCTCCCTACAACTCGATTGCCTCTCTCATTGTCTCGACTGTCATTAGAGAAGCAGGATTGTGTGTCTGTCCGTTAGTGTGTGTGTGTGTGTGTATGCGTGCATGACAGGCCCATGACGTTTGTGTGTGTCCCCGTCACTGTCACAGTGTGTTTATACAAGCATGTCTTACTCATCCGGTTAAACGGTCGCTGCGCTTTTCAAGCCTCCTCAGCAAACAGCATCATTTGCTGTGGAGAGCACTAAAATATGTCTATGACCTGCAGAAAGAACATAGCTTTATATGGAGGAGACAAGCACACACTGCAACTGAAGAGACACACCCTTTTACAATACAAAAGGCTGCACGACCTTCAAAATAACTCCCATGTGTCAACACTGCACTAATTATGAGGTTATTGACATGGAACGGTAGTTGAGGAAGGTTGAGGATCAGGAGTGTGAGCGTATGTGTGTGTGTGTGTCTTTATACAAACAATATTCTTTTGATCACAAAGTTGTCGAGTAGCGTTTGATGATTACCTTATCAATTATTCAAAAGATGGAGTTTCGGAAACGATGGGATAATATAGATAGAGTGAATATTACCCACGATCCTTCAGTGTTTTGCCATGTCAGGGTGCAGCGGGTGCACGTCTTGCTTTAGTGTTATAAATATACCCTTTGACATTGTGTTCATCTGTCTGTGTCTGGCGTAATGCAATAGACTGGGAAAGACTGAAAGAACCGACGTTCCGACTAAAGAGCGTCGGCACTGAAATATTTCATCAGGGTTCCTTTTTTTTAACTTGCTTGTATCGTATAAGAAGCTTAGAAAGCTTTTCAAAAGGGGAAGTTGTTGCATTGTTTTGCTTCTCAGTCTTCATAACCACCAGTTGTCAATCAGAACTTTGCATTCATCACTCTCTTCTCTCTCTGCCTGCCTGCCTGCCTGCCTGCCTGCAAAAGGGCTGTCGTCATGTGAATTTTTGTGAATTTTAATGGTATATGTTGGGTTAGCTCTGCGTGTGATCGCTCTCTCTCTCTTCTCCCTCTCTAATCTCTCTCTCTCTCTCTCTCTCTCTCTCTCTCTCTCTCTCTCTCTCTCTCTCTCTCTCTCTCTCTCTCTCTCTCTCTCTCGGAAACTGCCAGAACACTCTGTTTTTCCTCCATCCCTCCATCACCCCACTCCCTTTTTCTTTTTTTTTACTGGGCTTATGTCTCATATAATGTCATTAGTGCAGTACAGTAAAACCTGGTTGCTCTTTGTTCACACGTTGGAATGGAGCCAGGTGATGTGGTATAGCAGTGTAGCAGAGCCCCATACCACTACCAGTACAGCACTATTACGGCTGCATGTGTTGAAACCTAATTGCTCAAAAGGGGGTGAGGGGATGGGGAAATTAGGGGTGTTGATAATGGATTTGGAGGTGACAGGTACTGTTACTGCAGCACTAAGGGAGCTATTTTGTTCCAGATTGGCTTTAGATTGGAATAATATCGATAACTCTTCTCCTCTCTCTCTCTCTCATATATATATATATATATATATATATATATATATATGCTTATTAGCCGACTGTCAAAGTGCTATGGAGACAAGACACCTCCTCCATATGCATCTGTTGCTGCTGTGATGTTGCCCTGTAGATGGTGCTAGACCACCATCAGGCCAGATTAATGCAGTGTTTGTGTGTGTGTGTGTGTGTGTTTGTTTGTTTATTTGTATGTATGTAGGGGTTGAAGGCTGCATTATGCTGATTATAAACAGTAATAATTGTGATTGCAGTGGCTGGTCATCTCGTCTTGTGCCCATGGCTCAGCCATTGTATTTCTTGTTTTTCTGTCCCACTGATTTACAGTGGAGCCATACAATGTTGAGTTGTTTCTTTATCTTTCTTTGTGTTTGTTTTTCATTCCCTCACGTGTGAGTGGCAGGTAAATGCGTTCATTTGTTTCATTTCCGGGGTTTGTCGTGGTGGTGGTGGTGGTGTTGTGTGTGTGTGTGTGTGTGTGTGTGTGTGTGTGTGTGTGTGTGAGTGAGTGTGAGTGTGTGTGTGAGTGTGAGTAGAGGGAGAGAGAGAGAGAGGTAGTAGGAGTCAGTCAATCCTGAAATGTGGTATTAGCAAACGCAGTATCCTCTTTGACAGTTTTGATGGTTACATTTTCAGCAGCTCCCAATAATGAAGTGCCAGGAATAGCACATCACACGCACACACACAGAATAACAGATGATGGAGAGAGTATTGTTCTAGGAATCTGGCAGCTAAGGACGGACGTCATTTTTTTAGATCCCAGAAGGAGGAGAGACAGAGACAGATATATGGCACAGTGTCACTCAGCCAGGTATCATATAAATGAGCCTATGGGGACTGGCAGTGAACGCTTGAGCGTTTCCCTGGAATAGTTACCTCAATTGCTTTAACTTATGCCACAGTCCCGCTGTAACTGTACTGCCGTGTCCCCCTCTAACAGGTGAAGGTGTCTGCGTGTCACAGAAGGGTCTCTGCTTGACAAGAGTTCAGCATTCCAGATTGTCTACATTTGTATTTATTTGTGTGGCACATAGAACGTATTTAGATAAGGCAATAAATTAAAACACACTTCCGTGTTATTTGAGGTTAGGACTTCACTTCATTTTCCGACGTGGTAAGCCGATTTCCCTCACACACTAAGTATGTTCATTTTTATAGCCGCCAATATCCACTGAAAGACGAGCGTTGAGGAGGCAAATCAAATCGGGGGGATTTGAGAAAGGCATTCGCTTCGGTGGCTTTGGACACAGGAAATAACTCAGAGCTTCTGTCACACGCATTGTGACTCAATCAGGACGCCGAAGAGGAAGTGTGCGTGTTCGATCGGTCTGCTCACACGAACACACCCACACACACAAACACACCTCAACTGGTTCCATGGGAAACATGCCAAGCATGTTAGTGGTTTCTTTTATTGCATTCATCTACATACAAATCTACAACTCAAATCTTTTCTTCTTCATCTGCCTCCGCATTCGTGCAGTGACTTATTCCTGTACATGATGAATACCTATTCGGTCACAGGGTGTGAGGTATCATATCGTCTGTCATTCTCGCTGAGCTGTAAAGGCTGTATTCTTAATCTTCATTTGCTACAGCGGGAAATGTGAAATGTGAAATGTGAATGTGGATTATAATTACTGGACATTTTTGTTGTAGTGGTTACGTTACGTTCTAAGTGGAAATGACTTTAGAAGCCTTTTTAAACCTTGAATGCGCTGTACGTTTGCATTTCCTGCTGTGCAGAAGAATTCTCATCCGTAATAGAGTGACACAATGAAGATCCTACATCTGTAGCTATACGGTATCCATGTTAGGGCAGCCTCAGACACCAACTCATTGTATTAAGATAACGCGTATGACAAAACAACGGTGCACATAAACAGAACACCCAGGCACATTCTGATCTCGTTCCTCAGTGGATCCCTTGACAATGTTCTGACCCTGCATGCGATAGACTACAGACAGAGCTGCAGTCAGTCCCTCGGTCACACACCTCACTGTAATAAATCATGACACACACACCACCGACTGCTGTAACTTCACTACCTGATATATCACTGTGAAGGCAGCACACACGCATGTGTTAGCTGAAAGCCCCAGTTACGGGTATATAGAGTTTACAATCCCGGGAAAACCCTCAACGTTTGGGGGAAGTCTCCATTATAGCTCCGGGGAGAAGTTCCCCCAGGATACAGATCTCGGATCAGCGTCCTCTCCCCAACTCCTAACCTTAACCATTAAGGGGGAAAATGCACAGCTGAACCATCATTTGCATCTGAAGGAACTTCACCCTGCTCTGCCATATAACACAAACACGAAAGGACGCACACACACACACACACACAACCACACCCCCTCCATCTCTCCCTGTATAGAGGTCAGTCAGTGCCCCAGGCAGTACTGTACACACAATTGGTAAGCAACATTAATAATCTATTAATATTTATGGATTTTATTTTAGTCAAGTGAGAGCGATATAGTGATATGCCTTTTGAAGACCTATTACGTCTTGATGAATTCGAGCAGGTCGGTTATCCCTCCACAATTAACAATATTCCCATGGATCATGCTCCAGAGACCTTCTGCTGCTTAAAAGAGTGTATCATTTGAGGAGAACCCGTTGTTAGCTTGTTCTCATTCATAACCTTCAATCATATACGATTCAATATATACAGCATATCAAGATATCTGTTTCTGGCTTTTCATGTAATGTTGTCTATGTTAAAGAGAGTGAGGACTTTACTGTGTAGGATTGGTAATACCGAACCCCGCGGACTCAGTGTGTTATTACACTAGAATGTTTGTAGTCTACAAGCTAACAAGCATCATGTCCTTCCTCTCTTTTATTTTACACTCGGCATCCCTGAACCTTTCACCACCCTCCCCCTGCTCCTTTTCAAAATCATGTTTGACGTGGGAAGTTTAATGTGTGGGTCTAGTCACTAAGGAAGCGCCCAGTGGGACATGTACACTCTTAGAAAAAAGGGTTCCAAAAGGGTTCTTTGAATGTCCCCATATGATAACCCTTTTTGGTTCCAGGTATAAGCATTTTTGCTTCCACGTATAACATTTTTTGAGTTCCATGTAGAACCCTCCGTGGAAAGGATTCTTCAAAGGGTTCTCTTATTGACACTAGGACACTTCTAGGTTTTCGATAGCACCTTTTTTTTCTACGAGTGTTTTTAGAAATCCCCAATCTCTGAACTGAGCCCTTTCCAACTGCCTGACTCTCTCTCTCCTTTATCTGCCCCCTCTCTCTCTCTGACCCTTCTTTCTTTCTCTCTCTCTCTCTCCCCATCTCCCCCTCTCTTTCTCTCTCCCTCTCCTTCTCTCTGCGCATCCTCTTTCTCTCTCCCTCTCCTTCTATCTGCGCATCCTCTTTCTCTCTCCCTCTCCTTCTATCTGCGCATCCTCTTTCTCTCTCCCTCTCCTTCTCTCTGCGCATCCTCTTTCTCTCTCCCTCTCCTTCTATCTGCGCATCCTCTTTCTCTCTCCCTCTCCTTCTATCTGTGCATCCTCTTTCTCTCTCCCTCTCCTTCTCTCTGCGCATCCTCTTTCTCTCTCCCTCTCCTATCTGCGCATCCTCTTTCTCTTTCTCTCTCCCTCTCCTATCTGCGCATCCTTTTTCTCTCTCCCTCTCCTTCTCTCTGCGCATCCTCTTTCTCTCTCCCTCTCCTCTCTGTGCACCCTCTTTCTCTCTCCCTCTTTCTCTCTGCGCACCCTCTTGCTCTCTCCCTCTCTCTGCACACCCTCTTTCTCTCTCCCTCTCCTTCTCTCTGCGCACGCTCTTTCTCTCTCCTTCTCTTTGCACACCCTCTTTCTCTCTCCCACTCCTCTCTGCGCACCCTCTTTCTCTCTCCCTCTCTCTCTGCCTCTGCCTCTCTCTCTCTCTCGCCCTCTCTCTCTCTCTCTGCCTCTCTCTCTCGCCCCTTTCTCTCTCTCTCTCCCCCTGACTTTCTCTCTCTCTCTCTCTCTCTCTCTCTCTCTCTCTCTCTCTCTCTCTCCCCCTTTCTCTCTCACTCTCTCTCTCCCTATCTCTCTCTCCCTCTCCCTTTCTCTCTATATATCTCCCTCTCTCTCCCTCTCTCTCCCTCCCTCCCTCCCTCTCATATATATATAAATATATATATATATATATATATTTATATATATATACTTTTTGTGTTCGATATAGTCCAAAAAAGGTTGTAACCATATTGTTTAATGACTCTTTATAGAACTTCAGGAAATAACTTTTTAAAGCACCATACCAGTTCCATTTAGAACCGTATGACTATGGTACTTTACAGAACATTAAAAAAACATATCTAGTACTATATAAAACCATCATATTTTAATGTGTATGTCCTCATGGTTCACTGTTCCTTTCATCTTTGTTTTTCCCCACCCCTGTCTTTATATCTTCCTCCCAACTTCATCTTTCTCTGCTTCCTCCTCACCTTTCTCTCTCTTCTTTCCATCCCTCTCCCTTAATCTCGTCCCTCGTTTTCATTTCTGGGCCACTCTGCTACCGCACCAGAGAGAAATGGCACTTAAGGTACAGGGCCAAGCAACAGGCCTTCAAGGCAACCATCCAGACAGTCGTGGTACTCCCAGCCCTCCCAGCCAAAGAGCAGCTGTTTTTCCTTAGCCATGTCCCCAGCCCCTGGCCTGGAGGGAACCATCACCTCTGCAGAGGGCTTTTATAAACCCATAAATCATTCCTCCACTCAGCCGAGTTATGAGTCAGGGCCCTTTGCTTCACTTAAATGCATAATTAGTTCATCCCTTCACTAATTAAGAGCTCAACCAGAATTAAATATGTTGGAAAAGTTTGCTACTGACATTAGCGACATTTGGGAATTTTTTTAAGACCCAGCCCTCCGACCCTCACCCGCAGACCCTACTTCTTCTTCTCTTGTTTCCTCTTTCTGACCCAGTTGAAACTCTTAGTTCCAATTCAGATGCCATTAATATAGAAATGGGATGAAATGAGATGAGAGGGCAGGGTAGATTAAAAAGTTATGAGCTGACTTTTCTCTCCATTTTCGCTCATGGTGGTGTGGTGGAACGGCAGCAGGACATTCAACGTTCCTTCTTATTTTGAGAAACGAGTTCAAATATATTATTTTAAAACACCTTAGGTGTGCAGAATTTCGAGTTATTCTCGTTGAAGATCTGCAGTGGGCAGCACATAACTTTATAGGCATGCGACACATAACGGTTGCCAATGCCCAGAGGTGGAGCCATTCCGAGCTTTAATTTACTGGTAATTTATAACCAAGCTTAATGAGATTCATACCCAAGGCACCGTTGCCAAGGGTTTAACTAAACAAGCTCACACAGAAGCAATACCAATGCTAATATGTAATACGTACCATTTAGCATTAAGCCAGAATTGAAATGCTCTTTCTTTTAAAATATATATAAATTTTTATTTCTGTGTGTGAAATGAACCTTGCTGGTTGATGATGGTGCATTATTTTCATTAAAAATAATACAAATGTCAAAATGTTCTCAACATAACCCATCATCATAATGTCTGAAGCCACATTTTCAATGTCCAAGAACGTGATGCATACACATCCGTCCAAAATATTTGAAATGTTCAAATAGGAGACAGCTCAATCTTGTAAATAAACAGGTTTAATGCTGAGGAAGAAGGAAAGAGCCCAAATAGCCTACAAAGCACATTCATTTTCCCTAAATCTTCAATTCCATAGTTCCACTGAATAGTTCCCCTCTACTGAACAGTGTATTATTAGATTCTTTCTCTTCCACCCTCTCTAGGTCTCCATCCTCCCCATCTCTCTATGGTTAGATGCCCCCTCTTTTTGTTTTGTTATAGCCGCCGCCCAACCCCTTCTCTCTCTCATCACTCATCACTTCCACAGTGAGTATCTTGCCCTCAGCCTATAGGACAGTCTTTGATCAGTGGTGCTACTGGTGTGTTAACAGTCACTGGCCACTGAAGGTCAAGGGCGGAGGGGGACTCTACATGAAGCTCCAATTAGATTATACCAAAGCAAACTGTTCATTTTGGACTGATGTTAAAGTTCACACCAGCAGAATGAGGGTATTTATGCAGGTTTTATTTCCTGTCTAGTTTGTAAACCCCCAAGTTAAACTTTCAACTAAATTCCACACATTCAGGAAGAACTTACTTTGTTTTCTTTTATTCCACAGGCCTGGTCAACAGAGCTGAACAGCTAAATATTACTCTATAGTACCTACCTACTAACCTACTCATCTAGCGCAAGAATCACCCCTAAGCTCATTCTGAGGTTTCTGAACCAAACTGATTGAAGTGTACAAGGGCTGTGAAAATGTACTGTAGAACGTGTGTGTGTTTTCGCCTGAGACCAAAGTGAGCGTGTGCGTGTGATTCTGACTGAAGATGACCTTCAATATCGTCGATGAGCAGACATCAGTTGACAGCTTCTGACACGTCGTAAATGATACCTCAAATCACAAAATCACCTGACGTTGGATCAAGGAGAGGCAGCTGAGTTGGGGAGGGGAGCAGAGAATCAATGGGCCAGAGAATTGGGCCACCTTTTTTTCATTGTTACACAGTGTTTGACTGGGAATTAATAGAACAAGGGCATGGGAGATTAAACCCTAAATACATTTGTATGGAGCTAATGTATGGAGCTAATGTAAGGAAGGAAGGAAGGAAGGAAGGAAGGAAGGAAGGAAGGAAGGAAGGAAGGAAGGAAGGAAGGAAGGAAGGAAGGAAGGAAGGAAGGAAGGAAGGAAGGAAGGAAGGAAGGAAGGAAGGAAGGAAGGAATGAGAGTTGAGGCAAACTGTTGAAAGGTTCTACGTGTAGGTATTATATTTAGTGATTGTGTCTCTCTGAGTCATTCATTTGTCTTCATATAATTCTACTCTAATTTGATCAAGTTTAATTCAACATTGATTTATATTTGTTGTGCTCTGGTAGCCATTTTAGGGTGTGGGAGAGCGACACACACACACACACACTTTAACCCGATTACCATTTACATTCCTTATCTGTACATGCATTTCTATTCCTTGTTCTCTCCTCTGCAGAAAGCAAGGACCATCTGTTAGAGATAATTTAACCAGATGTAACCAGCTTCATATTCATTTTCCAATGCAATCAAGAAACGCTCCCGCACATTCTTGTTTCCAAGCCTTTTGAAACTCCTCTTTCTACTCCCACTGTTTTCACACACACACACACACACACACACACACACACACACACACACACACACACACACACACACACACACACACACACACACACACACACACACACACACACACACACACACACACACACACACACACACACACACACACACTTTCATATTCACATAATATGATAAAAGAGGTGACTAGTTTTTTGGATAGGAAGTTGGCACACCTTAGATAATGGTCACAGATTGGGTAGTAGTATTGGGTCATCCCTCGCCATCTGGTGTATTGAATATCCGAATCCCAAATGGAACCCTATTACCTATACTACTTCTAAACAGCCCTGATCAAAAGAAGTGCACTAAATAGTGAAAAGGGTGTCATTTGGAATGCAGAACATATGTGAACATGGTTTATGGACTCTATGGACTTCCTACTATGGACTTCCTACTGTCAAGGCTGTTGGACCTTATTCAGGTGTCTGGTAAATATGCTGTCATCTCTGAACAGCCGCCAAGTTACGAAACAGTGCTAATAGTTGATTATGGTGTTTCTTTATTTGTGCTATTTGCTACATTGTAGAATAATAGTGAAGACATCCAAACTATGAAATAACACATATGGAATCATGTAGTAACCAAAAAAGTGTTAAACAAATCAAAATACATTTTATATTTGAGATTCTTCAAAGTAGCCACCCTTTGCCTTGATGACAGTTTTGCCAAGATTATGCCAAGAGTGTGCAAAGCTGTCATGATGTCTGGTGAGGACCTGCCTTATAATAGACCTACAAGCCCTCTGTCCAGCCTCTCTCAGCCTATTGCGGACAGTCTGAGCACTGATGGAGGGATAGTGTGATCCTGGTGTAACTCGGGCAGTTGTCGATGCCATCCTGTACCTGTCCAGCAGGTGTGATGTTCGGAAGTACCGATCCTGTGCCGGTGTTGTTTCACGCGGTCTGCCACTGCGAGGACGATCAGCAGTCTGTCCTGTCTCCCTGTAGTGCTCTCTTAGGCATCTCACAGTATGGACATTGCAATTTATTGCCCTGGCCACATCTGCAGTTCTCATGCCTCCTTGCAGCATGCCTAAGGCACGTTCCCGCAGATGAGCAGCGACCCTGGGCATCTTTCTTTTGGTGTTTTTCAGAGTCAGTAGAAAGGCCTCTTTAGTGTCCTAAGTTTTCGTAACTGTGACCTTAACTGCCTGTAAGCTGTTAGTGTCTTAACAACCGTTCCACAGGTGCATGTTCATTAATTAATGTTTTATGGTTCATTGAACAAGCATGGGAAACAGTGTTTAAACCCTTTACAATGAAGATCTGTGAAGTTATTTGGATTTTTACAAATTATCTTTTAAAAGACAGGGTCTTGAAAAAGGAATGTTTCTTTCTTTTCTGAATTTATTGCCATCAATTGTTTCAAACTGGTACCGGGGACCTTTAGAGGAGTCTTGTGAGGCTCGTGTGCGTCCCAGAGCAAAAACGGAGAACACCACCGTGTTCGTGATAGTCTCCGGCTTTCCACAGAGGAAACATAGGCCAAAACACACAGACTCTACATACAATTTTGTGAGAATACCAATTTTAGAGATGTCTCTTGGTCTGAAAAACACAGCTTTAGATCTGCCACCTTTCACCACAGACGCGGAAGAGCAATATTGGTGGATGCATTGGATTGCGACGCAGCCCATGCAACAATACCAGACATCTCTAGCTTAACCAGACAGATTTTCATGGGGATGTTTTTATTGTTTTCATTAGATTTCCATGGGGGCGTGACATTGTTGGCTAACCTCTTGATACTCCCCATCCCGGATCCGGGATTGTGAATAAAGCCTCAGCCTCATTAGCATAACGCAACGTTAACAATTTCTGAAAATCGCAAATAAAATGAAAATAATGCACCTGCTCTCAAGCTCAGCCTTTTCTTAACAACACTGTCATCTCAGATTTTCAAAATATGCTTTTGAACCATAGCAAATCACTAATTTGTGTAAGAGTATTGCAAGCTAGCTTAGCATTTTGAGTAGCATTTAGCACGCAACATTTTCACAAAAACCAGATAACCAAATAAATAAAATCATTTACCTTTGAAGAGCTTCGGATGTTTTCAATGAGGAGACTCTCAGTTACATAGCAAATGTTCAGTTTTTCCTGAAAGAATCTTTGTGTAGGAGAAATCGCTCCGTTTTGTACATCACATTTGGCTACCGAAACGAACCGAAAATTCAGTCACCAAAACGTCAGACTTTTTCAGAATTAACTCCATAATATCGACCGAAACATGGCAAACGTTGTTTAGAATTATTCCTCAAGGTGTTTTTTCACATATCTCTTCATTGATATGCAGTTCGTGGAAGCCTGCTTTCCCCTCAGAATCGCATGGAAAAATACCAGCAGCTGAAAAAGACGCACCAATTTCGACGGAGGACACCGGGCGGACACCTGGAAAATGTAGTCTCTTATGGTCAATCTTCCAATGATATGCCTACAAATACGTCACAATGCTGCAGACACCTTGGGGAAACGACAGAAAGGGCAGGATCATTCCTCTCGCATTCACAGCCATATAAGGAGACAATAGAAAATGGTGCCTCAAAAATCCTGCTGGTTTCCTGGTTGCCGTTTCATCTTGGTTTTGCCTGTAGCTCCCGTTCTAGGGCACCCACAGACAATATCTTTGCAGTTCTGGAAAATTCAGAGTGTTTTCTTTCCAAAGCTATCAATTATATGCATAGTCGAGCATCGTTTTGTGACAAAATATCTTGTTTAAATCGGGAACGTTTTTCATCCAAAAATGAAATAGTGCCCCCAGAGTTTCAAGAGGCTAAGGGTTACATTTATTGACCAAAGACCGGTGGTGGTAAGATTATACTGTATGTAACTAACTGTACTTTGATTGTAATGTGCATTACCATAAAAGCATAAAGTGAAAATACAATTAAATGTCGACCTTAAATGCTAGAGCATACCTTATAGTCTAAATGTTTAGTTGAAACTCTATGCTTTTCATGTCAGTACACTGTTATTGTCGTTATTTCACTGAAAAAGTTTCTCAACCTTTTATTTCTGGTAAGTTTAATAATCATAATTTCAACATTTAATGGGCCTTCCATTTCGATGTTGATCACACCCATGTTCGAGCATCCTCTCCGGTGAGACCAGTCAAATGGTGGTAGTATTGATTCCTGTCTCACTCAAACACTCCTTGAGGTCTTTTTTAAATGGCGTAGTGGAGCTTTAAACCTCCACAAACGTCTCTAGAATCGACTAATTGTACTAATTGAATTAGGAATGATTGTAGCTTCATAGGACCCAATGTCCTCAGGTCAGAGTAGTTAAACGAGATTGTTTCTCTGTTCGGGACAATCAAGCATATCATATTTCTCAAGAGAAAAGCAACGAAATATTTAAAAAGTCTGTCAAATCTTCGATAATGATAAAAAAATACTGTACAACATGTTGGTTCAAGAAAAGTCACATTCTACAGATCAGATCACGGTTCCTTTTGATGGGAGAGTGAGACAGAAATGAAGGAAACCCTGCTTGGGCCTGAACCAGCTCAGTGTAAAATACTGCTGTGGTTTGCTAGTTTCTCAGATTGCGATTAGCATGCGTTAGTTGCAGCAGTCTGACACTGGCCCCATACCACACTAGCTAACATCCTTAAAATCGGTGGGCAGACAATTTGAGAACTTAAAGCCACAATTACAGTAAGGTCAATCGATAATGACAAGTTTCAGATGAGGCTTAACGACTTGAATGAATTTTAAAAAGTGGCATAAATATTGCAAGGGCTTATGGGTGGCCAGACCAGAGCAGTCCAGCGGCCTGTGTTGAACCAAATGTATGTAAAGCAAGGAAGAAGCTCCTTTGCAGACCACAACTCTCCCTTTTTTTCTGCATTAATGGACTAGTGTGGGAGGCAGGCCCGTGTCATACAGTAGCAAGCACAGTCAAGGTGTCAATGGAAATGAATGGACTTCAGATACTTCTTTCTGAGACCTGCCACATGCACACAACTACGGTACTGTTGGGCAGATTGAGGTTAGCCTGTGAATAAGGCCTGTCAGTCATTCCAAAATAGATTGTGTCATTGACGCTGTAGAAGTGTGACACATGGGGCATTCAGTCAATAAGAGACCCAGTCTAGAGCAAAGTCTGATCTAATGCCTGCAAATTAACCAGAAAGAAAAACAACCCCAAATGATCCATCTGATTGGCATGTGCAAAAATATTCCTGGTGAAACCTTTGACACAAGGGCGAAAACGTCTCTGAATGTTAAAGCTACAATATAACACTTTTTGGACGAACCGACCAAATTCACAGAGGAATGTTAGATATAGATATGTCATTCTCATTGAAAGCAAGTCTAAGAAAACATTGATCTATGCACACTATTTCTATGTTTCTCATTCATAGGTTTTGTTTTTGCATCTTTTACTTTGGGTTTTGTCAGCTTTAAACAGCTGAAAATACAATATTTTTGGTTGTGGAAAATATATTTCACAGCGGTTTAGATGGTACAATGATTCTCTACACAATGACTGCTTGTGTCACAAACTGAAATTTGGCAAACTATTTGAATTTTAGCAACCATGAAATGGCATTGATGCACCTTTAATGAAACGATTCAAGATTGTTTTCTGCAAAGAACAAAAAAACTTCTTGAACATTTTACTGGGGTTTAAACTTTTTGAAGCCTGTCAAATCAAAGCATAACTCTGGATGCAAGTGAGTGAGTATGTTTTCCTCTTTACTCCTGCAATACTCTGTAAAAGCTTCCAGCACTGACCTTCTAAATCTATCGATTGCTGGCAAGAAAAGATAGCCACTGGCTAACTTCTTATCACAATAGACTATGCTCTATTGCTTTCTCTTCCACCTCAAGTCCACATCACTCTTCTTCCAAATAAAGGTCAGCCATTTTGGAGCCATGTGTCAAGCCAGATCTGCAGTAGCCTCACGGTGTAATTTAAATTAATAGCAATTAAGAATATTCAAATGGCATCTGTTGACACTGGAAGAGACACCTCGGTAACGACATGTATTTAAGTATTCAAATACCACGCTGATTAGGCTCCATGAAATTAAATAACTTAACAATATTGCTTATCTTGACAAGAAGGTGGAAAGGGACATTTAGCAGTAAATGAACTGTGACAATCACAGGGATTATTGCAGATCCTTGATGGAATGGAAAATAGACTTTAGGCAATAACATATTGAACCTAAGAGTTTCCTCAACTCAAAGAAAGAAAAAAAATTGGGGGGAGACCTGTGACTTAATATAGGTTGTCATCATATCTTTGAGGGAGTTTTGGTTTTGCTCTCAGCTAAAAATCGTCAAATGGGGATGCATTTACAGTGGACCGACACTGGCACCACACTGGCTGACTCGATAACACCCTGAAATCGGTGGGCAGACAATCTTTGAGAACTTAAAGCAGAAATTGCAGTAGTAAAGAGGGAATCGATAATGACCGGTTTCAGACGACTTGAAGTCGTTTTAAAAGGTGGCATAAATAATGTGAGGGCTTATGGGTGGCCAGACCAGAGCAGTCCAGCGGCCTGTGTTGAACAGAATGTATGTAAAGCAAGGAAGAAGCTCCTTTGCAGACCACAACTCTCCCTTTTTTCTGCATTAATGGACTAGTGTGGGAGGCAGGCCGGTGTCATACAGTAGCAAGCACAGTCAAGCTGTCAATGGAAATGAATGGACTTCAGATACTTTTTCTGAGACCTGCCACACACAGCTTATGTACTGTAGGGTAGATTGAGGTTAGCCGGTGAATAGGCTTGCCAGCCATGCCAAAAGAGGGCAACAGTGGAAATCATTGACTGTTTTAAAAAAAAATGTATGTACTGGTATTGCTTTGATGCTGTGACTGATTGAATGTGCCTGGTGTTTAAGCAGCATTTAAGCACGGGCTTAGCCCTTACTGGCCCAGAAGAAGATTTAAATTGAACATGCGGAGTAATTAGTTTTCTAAGTACAGCTAAACTGCAGTTCAAAGGAACAAACAAAATAATTACAAGTGCATAATTTAGCCTTTTTCTTTCATGCCATTATGGTAGCTAGCTATGCTGTATAGAACAGTCTTATTTTATAAAGATCTACCAACAATCATTTCCGCTCCATCCAATGGCAACTATTGTTTCCTTCCTGCAATCCCTCACCACACCACACCACACCACACCCACACTCACACACACACACACACACACACACACACACACACACACACACACACACACACACACACACACACACACACACACACACACACACACACACACACACACACACACGCACACACACACACACACAGTATGGGTTGTGCTCATAAAGCATGTCGCCCATTTCATCAACATTTTCTCTTCCTGTCTCCCCTTGTTCACCTCCGTTGATTCTGATGGGAGAGAGGCAAAAAAGGAGAAGTGTGTGTGTAAGTTTGGCTCCTTATAAACCTAACATTCCCTCAGCCTCGCTCCCTAGCCCCCCTCCCTCCCTCCCTCCCTCCCTCCCTCCCTCCCTCCCTCCCTCCCTCCCTCCCTCCCTCCCTCCCTCCCTCCCTCCCTCCCTCCCTCCCCCTCCCTCCCTCCCTCCCTCCCTCCCTCATACCCCCACCCCTCTCCCCACTCTGATAAACCCCCACTGAGTAACAGTATCTGGTATATTTGTTCTTACAAGGCTAGTAGGCAAGTATCCCATTGCAGTCATGTTTGAACCAGTTCAGAAGCTCATCATCTGCGGTTGTAAACACGAGTGTATGAAATAAAGATGAACATCAGAGGTTGCCAGGGTACCTGCTGCTCTCTATGATCTAAAGGGAAAGAGACAGGACTTACTGTAGCAGAGGGGTTCAAAAGTAATAGCAGGATTTCTTTTAGGGATTTCAGTTTCTGAATGTATGACTCTCGTCCTTTGGGTTTGATTATTATAAAACTACATGAAAACTGACCGTTCCTCTATTTTACCGTTGTATTCCTCGCGAGTCTAGACTGGACAAGGGGACATTGTAAGCAGTTTGCTGATGTGGAGTGGGGCTAACATGCAAAATCTCTCTTTCTCGCTCCCTGGCTATTCAAGCGATGATCAAGGGCTTCACATTCACAACGTCATCCCCTCGTTTTTGTCATCCTCCTTCTCTCCCTTTCAAAATTCCAGACTGGCCAACACAGAGTGCTCTGTCTGTCTGTCTGTCTGTCTGTCTGTCTGTCTGTCTGTCTGTCTGTCTGTCTGTCTGTCTGTCTGTCTGTCTGTGTGTGGGCGGCAAGTAGCTTAGCGATTAAGAACATTGGGTCAGTAACTGAAAGGTCGCTGATTTGAATACCTGAGCCGATTAGGTTAAAAATCGGTTAATGTGCCCTAGACCAAGGCACTTAACCCTAACTGCTACAGTAAATCACTCTGAATAGGCAGTCTGCTAAAAAAGAAAGAGCAGGGTTGGCCTGGCTAGCAGCTGACGGTGTGTCTGCCCTGGAATGGGGAGAGAACGAACCCTGAGAGGGGGTTTAATAAACATCAAACCGTTTCATTCAATTCATAGAAATGTATTTTATTTTGGAATTTGATTCAGAATGAAACAGTTTGTGTCATCGACATAGCTGCTGTAGAAGTTGTGGATTCAGAGTGTGATGCGAGGAATTCAGTCAATAAGAGTCCCAATCTAGACCAAAGTCTGATCTAATGCCTGCAAATTAACCAGATAGAAATACAACCCCAAATTATCCAACTGATTTATATGTGCAAAAGAATTCCTGGCGAAACGCTTGGCAGCAGGGTGAAAAATGGATCTGAATGTTAATGAAACGATTCAAGATTGTTTTCAGCACAGAACAAAAAAACTTCTAAAACATTTCATTGGGGTTTAAACTTCTTGAAGCCTGTCAAATCATAGCATAACTCTGGATGCAAGTGAGTGAGTATGTTTTCCTCTTTACTCCTGCAATATTCTGTAATAAGCTTCCAGCCCTGACCTTATAAATCTATTGATTGCTGGCAAGCAAAGATAGCCACTGGCTAACTGCTTATCTCAATAGACTATGCTCTATTGCTTTCTCTTCCACCTCAAATCCACATCACTCTTCTTCCAAATGAAGGTCAGCCATTTTGGAGTTGTGTGTCAACCCAGAGCTGCAATAGCCTCACCGTGTGACTGAAATCAATAGCAATTAAGAATATTCAAATGGCATCTGTTGACACTGGGAGAGACACTTCGGTAACGACATGTATTTAAGTATTGTCGCCTTGTTTTCCCACAAATCCCATGCTGATTAGGTTCCATGAAATTAAATCATTGAATAATATGTTGAAACATCGCTTATCTTGACAAGGGGTGGAAATTGACATTTAGAAGCTAATCAACTGTGACAATCGCAGGGATTATTGCAGATCCTTGATGGAATGGAAAATAGACTTTAGGCAATAATATATTGAACCTAATAGTTTCCTAAACTCAAAGAAACAAATAATTGTTTGAGACTTCTGACTTAATACTTCACGTCATCATATGTGACTCCCTACCTGGATTCGGTCTTATGTAGCGACATTTGAATTTCTGTTTTATTCATTGGATAAAAGAGCTACAAAATGGTATTTCATGCACTGCATTTGAGGAAACAACGGGTTAATAATTCTGCATTGAAAGTTGATCAATTTGTAAACTCACTTTTGAGAAAACCGTCTTTCAATGTATTGGTACTGCAATTGGAGAGCACTTCTTTGTCTATTCCCATTCAGCATTGTTCACACCCTCTAAAGCCTTAAAGACATGGGTGGAGCTAAGGGTTGATCCGAGCGTTCTGTACTAACTTGCCAGCTACTTCCAGACATCTAAGAGAGAGAGAACAGCCCACTGAACATCATTCGCCTTAACAGAGCTGGATAGGCTGTTATGTTATCCAGAGTGTTGGTGAGTCCGACTGTGCTGTCAGATTGTCCATTCGTATATTCAGAGCCTTTTGCGTTCAGAGCGCACACTGGATGCTCTGGCCAATAAGTAGGGTTGATCCGAAAGCTCTGACCTCACAACGACCATCAAGCACCTAAGCTAACTGGCTCGCTACTTCCTGACACAATGAGAGAACACCCCACTCTGACCATTTTACTCACCCTAACAGAGCTGGTTTGGCTGTTATAATGTTATCCAGAGCGTTGGTGACAAACTGTGCCGCTGGCAACAATTGAATTATGCTTCGTTGCTGACGTTTACTGACACCAGACAAATTCAACTGGTGTTGAGTGTTCAAAAATTAATCAGTTTTTCTGTGCTCTTGCACACTAAGATGAGAGTCTTTTGTTAATAAATGTAGCTAGATAGCTAGCTAGGTAAACAATGAATCCTAACGCGTAATGTTAGTTAGCGAGCCAGCAAGCTAACGTTAGCTAGCTAGCTAACAGTACACTTTAAATTGAAATGAAAATACTTTGTCAAAAATAGAAACACATAATAGCTGAAAATGTAGCTAGCTAGACTATCTTAGCCTTGGTCTGAAATCAGAGTAGATAGCCAGAGATAATTTATCAGCTAGTATGTCTATGAACAGTTGCAGTGACATTCCATTGGAATGGATTCTTGCATAGTGAAGTCTTTTGTTAGGACATGTAGCTAGCTAAACAATGGACCATAATCACAACTAATGAAATTAGTACCCTGCATGAATCTGCAGGTAGCTAACCAACCAGGTTCTATGGCTATAACTCATCAAGCAAATGTGTCTGGGACACGAAGAATAAGATCATACACATACCATTAGCTAGCGACCCAGCCAGTTAACGTTAGCTAGCTAACAGTACACTTGAAATGAAACCACATTGTCAAAATTAGAAACATGTAATATCTGAAAACTTGAGAGACTATCTTACCCGTGTACATAATGGTTGAAAACGTCTCCTGTCTGATGCCATGCATGGTTGCTCTTAGTGTGAAGATGTAATGCAGACTGGTGTTTTCTCCATCTCCTTAGCTATCACACTTGAATTCCACTGATTTCAAAACTCGGTCTTCCAGACAGTGGAAAGCATACACATTACGTTAGCTAGAGAGCCAACCAGCTAACGTTAGCTAGCCAACAGTACACTTTAACTTGACATTAGGTTTACGCAGTTTTACTACGTGATAAAACATTTTTTTAAACCGCATTCGACACGATTACCTAAACATACTGACCAGCTCTAATAGACAGACTTGTGCTATATGGCAGACCAATCCAAACTCATCTCTTGGCATGTCCAGCCCACTCATTATCTCAGCCAATCATGGCTAGCGGGAAGGTTGCTCACTTTTTCTGTGGCTAAACCAACTAGGCTCGTAATTTAACAATTTTATTTGTATTTTCCAGATGACAAACAAGTTTGATATTAAGGCACATGAAAGTTCACATGTTTGAGAAGGCATTTCTACCAAAAAGACACATTTTGCTTTAAAAACATTTTTTTTTCATGTTCAAATGGCTCTACTGTGAAGTCGTGACTTGCGACATATGCCTAGTTTCCTGAAGTGGGTCATGTATCATTAATAGTGTATTGGTTTTGCTTTCATTCAGAAATCGTCAAATGGGTATGCATTTTCAGATGTAGGATCTTAATTGATCACTCTTTTGTTGCTGATAATTTTCCTGTGCCACAGGAAATGTTGATGATTAACATCAATTCACTGAAAACCCGCACTACATTCTTGTAATTGTTTCACTTTTCATGTAGGTGTATTTTGACCAGCTAATATCCTAAACCCTGATCAATCAACATTATGGACTAAACATACACATCTTGTTGCTGCAGGATTAATTGTCTGCGACAATTCTACATCTGTATCTGGCTGCATCAGGTGTGTGTGTGTGTGTGTGTGTGTGTGTGTGTGTGTGTGTGTAAATCCTGTGATTTTGAGGCGTGATGAGCGATCTGCAGCTTGATGGCTCCCCATATAAAGAAAGAGAGACAGGTGGCGCCGGGGAATCTGACAGGTTCACAATGAATAGTATGCAAATTAGGCTAAGGACTATTGTGTTTTACCGGTGTGCTTCTGAGGAGCCCCTCTGTCTCACATGCACAGACAGACACTGACAAACACAGGCAGGCACACACACGGACGAATACAAGCACACGCACACACACACACAGCCTTCTAACCCAACACTTACATGTCCTGGCAGTTTGATGACCTCACAGTGAAATTCTACACAGAGTCGATGTGCAAATGAAAATGAATTATAAGATGGGGAAAATACTAAAATGCTATTCTGTTTTATTTCCAGATTTCAAGAGAGAGAGAGTGCAAGAGACAGAGAGAGAGAGTGCAAGAGAGAGAGAGAGAGAGAGAGAGATCAAGCAAGACAGCAAGATAGTGAGCGAGAGAGAGAGTGAGAGAGAGGATCACTCACAGCTCAACACCAGATATATTGTGCCCCTTCCCTTCCCAGTTGAGCTGCTCTATGTCTTGCATCCTAGATTTCAGACTTTTCCACAGCCGCCCCAACTCTCCTCCACACCGCCAGGTTACAGCAGTGGTGGTGTTTAACTTCCTGCTCTAACACAATATTGTAATTACAGGTCAACAGGGTTTAACGTGACCTTGTAGCTTGATAGCTTGCAGATGAACTGATTCCTCTACGGGGATGCATGTCCTTGGACAGGGAATGATGACATGGGGGGGCGAGAAAGAGGGGGAAAAGAGGGAAGAATATCTGGGGAGAGAAACCAGGGATCCTTTCACAGTTGAGGATTAGAACTAAGAGGGAAGGGAGTCCTTTTCATATATATATATATATATATATATATATATATATATATATATATATATATATATATATATATATATATATATATATACACACACACACACACACAGTGGGGCAAAAAAGTATTTAGTCAGCCACCAATTGTGCAAGTTCTCCCACTTAAAAAGATGAGAGAGGCCTGTAATTTTCATCATAGGTACACTTCAATTATGACAGACAAAATGAGGGGATAAAAAAATCCAGATTTTTAATGAATTTATTTGCAAATTATGGTGGGAAATAAGTATTTGGTCAATAACAAAAGTTTATCTCAATACTTTGTTATCCTGTTGAAACTCTAGGGGTGCAATTTCATTTTTGGATGAAAAACGTTCCCGTTTTAAACAAGATATTTTGTCACAAAAAGATGCTTGACTATGCATATAAATGGTAGCTTTGGAAAGAAAACACGCTGACGTTTCCAGAACTGCAAAGATATTTTCTGTGCGTGCCCTAGAACGTGAGCTTCAGGCAAAACCAAGATGAGACGGCATCCAGGAAATGAGCAGGATTTTTGAGGCTCTGTTTTCCATTGTCTCCTTATATGGCTGTGAATGCGAGAGGAGTAAGTCTGCCCTTTCTGTCGTTTCCCCAAGGTGTCTGCAGCATTGTGACGTATTTGTAGGCATATCATTGGAAGATTGACCATAAGAGACCACATTTACCAGGTGTCCGCCCGGTGTCCTGCGCCGAAATTGGTGCGCAAAAAGTCAGCTGCAAGTATTTTTCCACAGAATTCAGAGGAGAATGCAGGCTTCCACGAACGATATATCAATGAAGAGATATGTGAAAAAACACCTTGAGGATTGATTCCAAACAACGTTTGCCATGTTTCGGTCGATATTATGGAGTTAATTCGGAAAAAGTTTGACGTTGTAGGTGACTGAATTTTCGGTTCGTTTCGGTAGCCAAATGTGATGTACAAAACGGAACGATTTCTCCTACACACAGACGCTTTCAGGAAAAACTGCGCATTTGGTATGTAACTGAGAGTCTCCTCATTGAAAACATCCGAAGCTCTTCAAAGGTAAATGATTTTATTTATTTGGTTATCTGGTTTTTGTGAAAATGTTGCGTGCTAAATGCTACTCAAAATGCTAAGCTAGCTTAGCATACTCTTACACAAATTAGTCAATTGCTATGGTTCAAAAGCATATTTTGAAAATCTGAGATGACAGTGTTGTTAAGAAAAGGCTAAGCTTGAGAGCAGGCGCATTATTTTCATTTTATTTGCGATTTTCAGAAATCGTTAACCTGTTGAAACTCCCCATCCCGGATCCGGGATCGTGACTAAAGCCTCAGGCTCATTAGCATAACGCAACGTTAACGATTTCTGAAAATCGCAAATAAAATTAAAATAATGCGTTTGCTCTCAAGCTTAGCCTTTTCTTAACAACACTGTCATCTCAGATTTTCAAAATATGCTTTTGAACCATAGAAATGGACTAATTTGTGTAAGAGTATGCAAAGCTAGCATAGCATTTTGTGTAGTATGTAGCACGCAACATTTTCACAAAAGCCAGATAACCAAATAAATAAAATCATTAACTTTGAAGAGCTTCGGATGTTTTCAATGAGGAGACTCTCAGTTACATAGCAAATGTGCAGTTTTTCAAAAAATATTATTTGTGTAGGACAAATCGCTCCGTTTTGTTCACGTTTGGCTATGAAAAAACCCTGTATACAGTTATAGCCTGAAGCTCATTAGCATAATGTAACGTTAACGATTTCTGAAAATCGCAAATAAAATGAAAATAATGCATCTGCTCTCAAGCTTAGCCTTTTCTTAACAACACTGTAATCTCAGATTTTCAAAATATGCTTTTGAACCATAGAAATTGACTAATTTGTGTAAGAGTATGCAAAGCTAGCAATGCATTTTGAATAACATGTAGCACGCAACATTTTCACAAAAACCAGATAACCAAATAAATAAAATCATTTACCTTTGAAGAGCTTCTGATGTTTTCAATGAGGAGACTCTCAGTTACACACCAAATGCGCAGTGTTTCCTGAAAGCGTCTGTGTGTAGGAGAAATCGTTCCGTTTTCTACATTGCGCCTGGCTACTGAAACGAACCGAAAATGCAGTCACCTACAACGTAAAACTTTTTCCGGATTAACTACATAATATCGACCGAAACATGGCAAACGTTGTTTGGAATCAGTCCTCAAGGTGTTTTTTCACATATCTCTTCATTGACATGCAGTTCGTGGAAGCTTGCTTTACTCTCTGTATTGTTTGGAAAAATACTGGCAGGTGACTTTTGCGCACCAATTTCGGCGCAGGACACCGGGCGGACACGTGGTAAATGTGGTCTCTTATGGTCAATCTTCCAATGATCTGCCTACAAATACGTCACAATGCTGCAGACACCTTGGGGAAACGACAGAAAGGGCAGACTCATTCCTCTTGCGTTCACAGCCATATAAGGAGATCATGACAAACAGAGCCTCAAAAATCCTTGTCATTTCCTGGATGCCATCTCATCTTGGTTTTGCCTGAAGCTCACGTTAAAGGGCACGCACAGAGAATATCTTTGTATTTCTGGACACGTCAGAGTGTTTTCTTTCGAACAGTAGCAATTATATGCATAGTCGAGCATCTTTTTGTGACAAAATATCTTGTTTAAAACGGGAATGTTTTTCATCCAAAAATGAAATTGCG